>NC_133014.1:18054051-18111551 GCF_048564905.1 Vicugna pacos
TCTCCAAGCCACTTACTCTGCTTCACAGGACCAGCTTTTGTTTGTCTCCTTTTCAAATTCATGCCCCCAACCCATCCTCCCCTTTTCTCAATCTTTTAAAATTTTTATTTATTTTTTTTAAATGGGGATACTGGGGATTGAATCCAGGACCTCATGCATGCTAAGCATGTGCTCTACCACTGAGCTATTTCCCTCCCTGCTATTTTCCTGTCCCCTTTCTTAAGTTCTCACTCATATAGGCCCTCCTGGGACAGAAACCCATGCCCCAGGCTAGTGCCGGGGTCCAGATATCCACAGACAGAACCCAGAGACTGAAAGCTAGTCTTTAAAGATAACTTCCTGATTTCTGTCTGTCCCACTAGCATAGGGACTTCTGGTCATTGACTATTTTTAAGGCCCATAGGGTTGGCTCAGCTTTTCTATCTGCAAGGTCAAGTCCTTAGTGCCTGTTCATCCTTAGGGATGGACCCTGGTCCTCTCCCGACTCCCAGGTGCTACTTCAGGTTCAGCACTACACCTCACCAGTGACTCCCAGGAAATGGGAGGTGTCCAACATGTGCATGCCTCACTCTGCACCTTGCACCTATGGGGACCTTTCAGGAAAGCATCCTGTACCCTGCCTCCCGAGTTCTGAGCATTCCTTTGGATTCTCCACCCGCTCTGTTCTTCCCTGGCTGCCCGGCTGCTCAGCTGGACGCCGAGCCTTCATGCTGCACTGGAGGTCTTTGTGTTGCTGATGCTCACGTGTCCAGTCTTGGTTTTGCTCCTGGTGCCTCTTGGTTCTGACAGTGTCACTATTTAATTCCATGGGAGCTCCCTTTGTGTTTCAGGTCTGGGGACTCCAGAAATAAACTGACACTGGGGAAGGGTCTGGGCGCATCCAGAGCCTCTGTGGCACTTAGTCAAGCGTCTTCAGTCACTGTCTTCTCATTCTGAAGACTTCACATAATTAAAACCATTCCTGGCCGACACCAAATACATTCTGCACATGCTGCCTGGATTACTGTGCAATTTTACCCCAGCGTGGCTCTCTCAGAAATTAATATTTCACTGAAACTATTCCTCTGGATGGGCTGAAGCCAGCAGCTGTGGAAATTCAACATTTGCTTTATACAGTGAAACTTCAGGACAGGGCATTTTCCATCTTTCTCAGATATGCAGCTGACTTGGGGGAAAAACTTAGCATTCTCCGCAGAATCCATGTGGCATGAGCCAAATATCCCAGCTCGCGTTTCTATGTAAAGTGATGAGAAAATACAGTTCTAAATGCCCATCATACAACATGGGTGCTTAAAAGTTAGGGTGACCATTCATTGAGTACCTGCTAAGTGTAAGGCGTCTTAGGGACCCTGTGAGTGTGCCGTACCTGGGCCTGTTGGCCTTCTGATCCATGCTCTTCCCTGGATAGCTGGGGCCAACCTGGAGGCTGCCTTTCTCAGTCTCGAGGGTGCTCTGGCTTCCTGCTAGGTCTGGCCAGTGGACTCACCAGTGGGAGACTGGAGGGCAGAGGAAAAGAGGAAGCCAGAGTATTTCCTCCCTCTCTCTTTTCCTCAAGCATCTCCGCTGGTCGTGGCTGCATCTCCGTGATACCAGCTTTCACTAGCTGAGTCCCCCATGGTTGCAGAGTTTTCCTTGTGACCCTGGCCCCTGGGGAGCACTGCCTCCTCCCTCAGTCCATTCCACTGCCTGCTGTTTGTTGCTGCTAATTACTGGATGACCTCATGATCCCATCCCACACAATCTTACTCCAACTTTTCCCTCTTTTTGAAGTTCATATCAATTTGAGAAGATCTTTAAATCCTTGACTTTGTCATCTGTTGTAGCAGTCTTCAAATCTCAGCTTCTCAGTCACCTTCGACCTATATTTCTGTTTTTCTCACATGCAACCAAGTCCCTACATTCAATTCCTTTTGTTGTCAATACTTGAAGCTGTTTCTGTTTCTCTGGTTGGAAACCGATTGATGGATTGAGTTAAGAATCATTAACTTCATTTTCAGGATGAGGAAGCAGAAGATCAGAGTGGTTAGCTAACCTTGCTCAGTCTTAAAGACAGGCAACAGTAAGGCTCCGGGTTAACCTCGGGCCGGACCAGCCCTGAGTCCTGTGCCCTCGCCCCCACACACACCTGTGCCCTGTTTGCTGCTGCCACATGAGTGGAGTCTGATTCCTCCTGTGCAATCCCTTCATAGTCTGGAAAGAGAACTCGCATAACCTTCTCCTCCAAGATCTCCCCAGATGAAACGTTCTCTGTCTTTTCAAATTGTTCCTTATGAGAAGGAATTTTGAATTTCTCCTGATATCATGATTGAGTCTTCTAGATTAATGCTTCTTAAACTTCAGTGTGAAGATGATGATTCAGGACAACTCTGGAGATCATGCATTAAATTATTTTTTTAAATTAGACTTTTTTTGGATATAATTTCAGATTTACCTGCAGTTGCAAGAAATAAGGCAGAGATCCCATATTCCATATAAAAATTCCCCAATGATAAATTCTTGCAAAACTATAGTACAGTATAACAACCAGGATGTTGACTTGATACAGTCAAAATACAGAACACTTCCATCATCACAAGAATCCCTCTGTTGCCCTTTTATTGCTGCAGTCACTTCTCTTCTGAACCCAATCCTCCTTAATTCCCAAAACCACTAATTTACTCCCTGCTTTTATAATTTTGACATTTTAATAATGGTATATCAACAAAGTCATAAGGTATTCAGTCTTTTGGATTGCGTTTAATCGCTCAGTATACTTTTCTGGAGATTCTTCCAGGTTGTTGCGTGTACTAAAAGTTTGTTCCTTTTTCCTTGCTGAATAGTATTCTGTGACATGAATATACCACAGTTTGTTTGAACATTCACCCACTGAAAGAAATTTGGGTTGTTCCTAGCTTTTGACTATCACAAATTAAACTACTAAGTATATGTGTGGGTTTTGTGTGAATATAAGTCTTCATTTATTTGGGATAAATGACCAGCAACAGTACAGCTGCTGGGTTATGTGATAGTTGCATGTCTAGTTTTTTTTTTTTGAGAAACTCCTAAACTGTTTTCCAGAGTAGCTGTTTCATTTTACATTCCCACCAGCAATGTGTGAGTGATCCAGCTTCTTCACATCTTTGTCAGCAGTTGGTGTTGTCACTTTGTTTCAGTTTAGCCATTCTGCTTGATGTGTAATGGTATCTCACTGTGGTCTTAATTTGCATTTTTCTAGTGACCAGTGGTGTTGAATATCTTTTCATATTCTTATTTGTTACTTCAATATCTTTGGTGAAATATCTCCTCATAACTTTATCCCTGATCTAAATGGATTGTTTGCTATTTTTTTTTTTTTTGCTGTTGAGTTTTGAGAGTTCTTTATATATTCTAGATACTAGTCCCTTTGGTAGATAGATGATTTGCACAGTTTTTCCCCACTCTCTAACTTGTCTTTTCATCCTCTTAACACAGAGAAAATGTTTTTAATTTTGATTAAGTCCAGATGATCAGTTTTCTCTCTTATGCATTGTGACTTTGGTGCCAAGTCTAAGAATTCATTGCCTAGTGCTAGATCCCAAATTTGTCTATTTTTTTTTCTGAAAGTTTTGTAGTTTTACAGTTTACATTTGGGTTTATGATCCATTCTCAGGTAATTTTTATATAAGGTGTGAGGCTTAGGACAAAGTTCATGTTTTGGCTTATGGATGTTCAGTTGCTCCATTTGTTGAAAAGGTTCTTTCTTCCACTGAATTGCTTTTGCATCTGTGTCAAAAATCAGTTGAGCATATTTGTATGGGTCTATTTCTGGATTCTCTATTCTTCTGAACTGATCTGTTTCTATCTCCCTGTAATAACACAGTCTTGATTAATGTAGCTATATAATCAATCAATAAACAAATGGGACCTAATTAAACTTACAGGCTTTTGCACAGCAAAGGAAACCATAAGCAAAGCAAAATGACAACCTACAGAATGGGAGAAAATATTTGCAAATGTTGCAACTGACAAGGGCGTAATTTCAGAATATATAAATAGCTCATACAACTTAATAACAAAAAAAACCAAACAACCCAATCCAAAAGTGGGCAGAAGACCTAAACAAACATTTCTTCAGTGAAGACATACAGTGGCCAATAGGCACATAAAAAAATGCTCAATATTGCTAATTATCAGAAAAATGCAAATCAAAACTACAATGAGGTACCACCTCACATCAGTCAGAATGGTCATCATTAAAAAGTCCCAAAATGATACATGCTGGAGAGGGTGTGGAGAAAAGGGAACCCTCCTACACTGCTGGTGAGAATGTAGTTTGGTGTAGCCGTTGTGGAAAACAGTATGGAGATTCCTCAAAAAACTAAAAATAGACTTACCATATGATCCAGCAATCCCACTCCTGGGCATATATCTGGAGGGAAATCTAATTTGAAAAGATGCATGCACCTCAATATTCATAGCAGCACTATATACAGTAGTCAAGACATAGAAACAACCTAAATGTCCACTGACAGATGGCTGGATAAAGAAATTGTGGTACATTTATACAATGGAATACTTCTCAGCCATAAAAAAGAATAAAATAATGCCACTTGCAGCAACATGGATGGATCTGGAGATTGTTATTCTAAGTTAATTCAGCCAGAAAGAGGAAGAAAAATACTATATGATATCACTCATATGTGGAATGAAAGAAAAAAAGAAAGAAAGAAAGAAAGAAAGAAAGAAAGAAAGAAAGAAAGAAAGAAAGAAAGAAAGAAAGAAAGAAAGAAAGAAAGAAAGAAAGAGGGGACTAATAAACTCATCTACAAAACAGAAACAGACTCACAGACATAGTAAACAATCTTATGGATACCAGGGGAAAGGAAATAAGAAGGGATAGATTTGGGACTTTGAGATTTTCAAATGTTAATCACTATATATAAAAGTAGATAAAAAACAAATTTCTTTGTTGTTTCATTTTGTTTTAGTCTGCACCTATTGATATAAACCAAACATGTGCAACGGTGCTTATATTAATGATTTTTTTTCTGAAGCACTTAGCCTTTGGACAGAAAAGCTGGCAGGTGAGGGTTAGAGTGGTCTGAGGGCGGTGGGAGGGCAACAAAAAGGTCCTGGTAAGAGCTGAATGTAGTGTAGTTATAGTAGTCAGATTGTGTAGGGAAAAGCAAATGGAAGTTGAGACTGACAAACTGGGTGAGCTGGAGAGTATAAGATGCTTGAGGTCCCAGAGAGGCTGAAAAGCAAATTTGCTTTGATTCTAGGAGCGAGAGTAGTAGGAATGGAAGCTTCTGGTTGGGGAGTGGGATTTCTGAGTGTGAGTTAATCATCCATGGAACACTGGCTTTGTCCATTTACTGTGGGAAACTCTAGGAACAGAGAAGAATGGAGACATGGTCCCTGCCCTTAAGGAGCTCACAGCCCAGACTTCAGAGGTGATGCCTTTCTAAGTGAAAGCAAGGTCCAGGATGTGTCCCTGGAAATGGTTTGCTGCAGTGGGTTGGAGGGGAATGTTGGTAGAACCAAGCCGAGCAGCTGGTAAGCTAGCATACTGGATGTGTCATCCATAGCTGTTTATCAGTCTTATAGAGAAAATCGAGGTTTCTCTCTGCTCAGCCATTTCTCCAGGGCCATGTGTATAACTTAGCATCTTGTGAGATGGGAGCTATTTTTCTATTCAAGCCTTTGCATCTCAGACTCCATGTGACCATATTGGGGTCAGTGCTTGCATGGGTATTCTTTAGTATAGATTTGAGAGTGAGTGGGTTTCAAAGACCTGCTTCCAGGTTTTGGTGCACAAGTCTCTAAAGAACTACAATCTTGTGCTTTAAGTTTCCTTTTCTTTCTTGCCCTTAACAGTAAAATGGAGGTAGGGAGATGACCCAAAGCCTTTGTGAGGCAGACGCAGCTGGGGTGAGTAAAGATATAAATAAACAAGCAGAAGTCAGATTCTGCAAAACTTGGCAGGAAGCAGTGATGACAAATGAATGAGTGTGTATGCGTGGAGGAGAGGGACAGCTCAGTGCCCTGGGAGCTCTGTGACTGATTTAATTTTTCTACACAATCCTAATTGAAACTGGCAACGTAAGGGAACTGTGTGTGACCTAGTTCTTTCAGAGACCTCCAGTGGCTTCCCTAGCTGAGTTGAGATTTCTGGATGGAAGATACAGGCTGTGGGAATCCACGCAGCAGTATGTCCAGTTTTTCGTGCCCACACAGGGCTGCATGAGACTTCATTTTATGGCCCATCTGTGCATTATTATCTGGAAAGTGAAATTCCTCCCTTCCTGTTCCAGAGAGTCTGGCTTGCAGACTTCACAGATGAAGAGCCACACACGCACACCCCACTCAAGCTGTGTTGTGGGTGTTGGCTGATCGAAGGGAGAGGAAGCATGCATCTTTGCTCTTTTACCCCTTGTTTCCCTTTCTTTCATGACCTTGGAAAGTTGGTTTCTCTGGCTGTCTGGATCCAATTCCAGGTTAAACCCTGGCAGTGGGCTTTGTCTCCTCAGAGAATGCTATTCTATATCTACAGGGGTCTGGAAGCCACCAAGCTTTCTCTGCTAAGCAGCCAGAACAACACCAAGTCTAAGGCATGCTGTGATCTCTCAGGCATGTGATGGCTCTCTGATATTTTTCTGTGCCATCTTTCTTCTCTTTCAGAGCCTGAGGAGCCAACCAGAGCCAGTCAAGTTTCAGAACCTCTACTGTCTGATACCAGCATTGCAAGGGATGAAATGTTCTAACCAGGTACTCCTCTGCTCTTGACAGCACACCTCTCCCCAGGTAGCTAAGGGGATAATAAGATTTTTTATGACCCTTTGCACGCTATATAATGAGGTAGTCATCTGCGTGGGGGCTTCCATACCAGGGGTGCTTACTGCTGCTACTGAAATAGAAGATTAAGTGTACCATCATCTGGCACATTTCATTTGGTACATCCAGTGGTTATACTCAATATAAAGGAGTAGACTCAAGGTTTCAGGGAATATGAATTTGCAGTACTTGGAACAAGTTTATCCCTAAATGGAAACCAGTGAAAATGGCATACAATGCGTGCAATTAGCTATTCCATCTAAGAGATGGTGCTCATAAGCCAGCTTGTCATCTTCATCAGGTGACCAACATGTGTTCAGGAAGACAAACTTCTGAGAGGTAGGCAGGTGATGGAAAGCAGGTGTCTCTTCAGTTTTGCCACATGTTTTCAGTAATTAGGTGAAGGAGCTTTGGGTTACGGGTGAAAGAAAGTTGTCAATGAGTAAGAAACATAAGAATTAGTAGGTGCTGTTCAAAGAGAGTACGCTGCAGGAGTTTACTGGCCCCCGAGTGTTCTCTAGATATGATTTTCCCCTAGAATGGTGTGGGATCACTCCAGTGGGTTATCACAGGGAGAAAACCCTGGCTTTGAAAATATGTGGCTGCTAAGTCACAATTCTGCCCTAGCCAAGATAATTCCCAGGGTCAGTTTGTCAAAAGGAGAGTCTGATCCAGATCTTATGCCAAGTGGCTCTCCAGTTATGAATTAATAGCTGGTATGGTTGATGCTGTATATTCTTGAGGGCTTGGTTGATGTGATCTTTTCTCCCAGAGAACACTTCTGGCCACTGGGAACATTTGGTTGCTCGTGTCCTCATCAAGGAGCTGCCAAGCAGCCGCTCTCTCTGACATCTTTCTCGCTGTATTGGTCATGCACATGAGATCCGCAAACACTGAGAGTGTCTTGGGCTGCTCAGTGAAGTAATTTGATGTTTGTTCTAGAACAGGGTTTATAGCCTTGATGCATTAACATTTTGGGGCCAGATAGTTCTTTGTTGTAGGGGTGATATCCTGTGCATTGTATGATTTTAGCAGTATCCTTGCCCCCTACTAGAGGCCACTTTCAACCCCCACCGCAGTTGTGACAGCCAGATGTCTCCTGGGGAGCACACTGCCCAAGGTTGAGAATCGCTGTTCTAGGAAGTAGCCAGTGATAAGGGACTTCCTTGAGAAACAGAGCACAAAATTGCACTTGTAGGTGGGTGAACGCTTCACGCCCCTTACCTTTATGTTGGTTAAGTGTGTTAGTCAGGGTTCTCCAAAGAAACAGAACTGTGCATGTATAACAGTAGATTTATTATGAAGACTCGGCTCACACAATCATGGAGGCTGAGAAGTCCCAATATCTGCCATCGGCAGCCTGGAGGCGCAGAAAGCCTCTCCAGGGGTGTGGTTTAGTCCAAGCCCAAAGGCCCGAAAACCAGGAGAGCCAGTGGCGTAAATCCCAGTCTGAGGGCCAGAGAAGACGAGACTGGAGGAGATGCTCCAGCTCAGTGGTGAATCAGGGAAAAAGAGGAGGCTTCTTACTTCCTCCTCCTTCTGTTCTATTCAGGCTCTCAGTGGATTGCGTAAAGCCTCTCCATCCTGGGGGGAGGGCAACCTGCTTTAGTGAGTCCACCAATTCAAATGCGGATCTCATCTGGAAACACCTTCACAGACATACCTGGAAATAATGTTTAATCTGGACATCCCGTGGCCAGTCAAGTTGACTCATAAAACTAACCATCACAGTAGGAGGCGCGGAAATGTTTTAATTACAGGGAGAATCACCAGTGGGCGGTGCAGAGCTGCCTGGATTTGCTCCGTCTCTGTTAAGAAAGGGCCCAGGCAGAGGGCTTGGGAGTAGAGTTTGGCTCTGGGAGTGATCACTTATCTAGCTTCTGCAGACCTTGTCTCATTAGTGAGGATGTTTAGGTGTGCTGACCCCTGCTCTTCAGTGACTCGTGCCACATGGACCACAGAGGGGCTTCCTAGTCACTCTTGAGCAGCTGCCCTGAGCAGACTCTCCTGTGCCGAGTCCTGCCCTCTGTCTCAGTGTCCTCACTAAGGTGCTCTTTCATCGCTTACAGAACTGACTGTGTGGCTGGCTGCTAAGTACTGGCTCTCCTACCCCAGATCAGATTCACACAGGAGGCATTAAGTGAAACTCCTTCTAGGCCTGTGCTGTTACAGTATCTGAGTGCTCGGCTAAAGGGGCTCACAGACTTCCAGCAGAGCATCTGCAGACTCTGTTGGGCATCTTATATAAAGTGAAGAGCTTGATTCCCAAGGCCTGGGTGCCCAAGATGGCCCTAACGCGCTCCCAAGTGATCCGAGGATCCTGCTGGTCTTTGGACCATACTTTGAGTAGAAGACTCTAGACCAGAGGAGTGCAAACTATATATGGTCCCAGGGCCAAATTGGGTCCAACAACCTGTTTGTGAAAGTGAAGTTTTATTGTGACGCAGCCGCACGTGTTCATTAGTGTCTTGGTGGTGGTGGCTTTGACACCACAACTGCAAGGCTGCGTGGCTAAAACAGCGAGTACGTACCCTGCAGAGCCCTTTTATGGTAAGGGTGTGAAGGTTACTGACCCCTGCTGTGTGGTGACTTGTGCCACATGGACCACAGAGGGGCTTCCTAGTCACTCCAGGATGGCCCACCCAGCAGTTGTCTGTCCTAGCCCATAGCATGCCTTCTTTTCCCCTCTTTCTTTTGCCTCTGGCCCCTACAACCCTTCCATTAGCGCCAGAGGCATGAAAAGACTTGCAGAAAGAATTTCTGTGCCATAGTTAAGCTTCCATCTTGTGTGTGGTCTTCTCGTAGTCCTAAGGAAGTACCCCTGCTCAGCACCAGAGCCAGTCAGCTCCGCTGTCCTTTTAGTCTTCCAAGTGGCTCGCTCAAGGGTCTGTTCAGAAATACCCTGGGAGACTTACTCATGCATACAAAGCTCATGCCTAATCACTCCTTTTGTTTGCTGAGAGCCTCTTTTCATCAGAGGTTTTAACTGAAGTGCAGCTGATTTACCATGTTGTGTTAATTCCTGGTGTGCAAGACAGTGATTCAGTCGTATAGGCACTGTGCTAGGTACCAGGGTAACAAGGATTTGTAAGATGCCTCATCCGTCCAGGAGACAAACACGTTCACCAGGAATTCCAGTTACACTATTGTATGTGCAATATTAGAAGAATATTTGAATACTTTGTTGGCCAGGAAAAGAGTCTGAAAGATTTGGAGCTTTACTGCATTAGACCTTTTTTTATTTTATTTTTTTAAATCATGACTCTTTATTAAATTTGACACAAACCCATTTTTGCATCCATTGATGTGATATCTTTTTCTTCTTAATCTATCAGTGTGATAGATTACAATTATTTACATTCTTTTTTTATAAGTGAGGTAATATCTTTTACTTAAAATTAAGCCATATTCATAGTGTGATATAAATAAGAATTCTGTTGACTTTAATTTTTTATTGAAGTGTAGTTGATGTACAGTATTATATAAATTACAGATGTACAATATAAGGGTTCACAATTTTTAAAGGTTATTCTCCATCTGTAGTTATTGTAAAGTATCAGTTCTGTTCCCTTGTACCATATGTCCTTGTAGCTTACTTTGTACGCAATAGTTGGTGCTTCTTAATTCCTTACTCCTGTGTGGCTCCTCCCCCCTTTCCTCTCCACACGGGTAACCACTAGTTTCTTCTCTGTATCTGTGAATCTGCTTCTTTTTTGTTATATTCACTAGTTCGTTGTATTTTTTAGATTCTACATATAAATGATATCATAGAGCATTTTGGCTTCAATTTTAATATCCCATAATTCTGCTACCGTTCCTGTAAAGTGAAAATCAGTATTTGATTACAGGATTCTCTGAAGGTCGTAACCTTTTAAATTCATTGCTGTGCCTCATCAATACTTTATACTTTTATTATTATTGTTAATGTTTTAAATTGTGGTAAAATATACACAAAATTTGCCGTTTTAGCCATTTTTAAGTGGACAGATCAGTGGTATCAAGTACATTTACTTTGTTGTGCAGCCATCACCACCATCCACGCCCAGAGCACTTTCAACCTTGCAAAACTGAAACTTTGTACTCTGTACCCATTAAATAGTAACTTCCCATTCCTCCCTTCTCCCACCCCCGACAGCCACCGTTCTGCGTCCTGTCTCTGTGAAGTCGGCTGCTGTAGGAGCCTCATGTAAGTGGAATCGTACCATGTGTGTTCTTTTGTGACTGGCTGATTTCACTTAGTATAATGTCCCCAAGGTTATTCCACCTTGTAGCATGCATCAGAATTTCATTCCTTTTTAAGACTGTGAGTAGTGTTCCATCAGAGGCATACACCACATTTTTGTCTATCCATTCATCTGTGTAGGGGCAGTTTGATTCCATCTTTAGACTGCTGCAAGTAATGCTTCTTCATAACTGCTGTATAAATATCTGTTTGAGTCACTGCTTTCAGTTCTGGATACAGACCCAGAGGTGGACTTGCAGGATCATATAGTAATTCTATTTTTAATTTTTTGAGGAAATGCCATACTGTTTTCCATAGTACCTCTACCACAACTTTACCTTCCCACCAACCGTACACGGGTTCCTCTCCAAATCCTCCTCAGCAGTTGTTATGTTCTGTTTTTTTGGTAGTAGCCATCCTAATGGATGAGGGGTGGTATCTTTTCTTGTTTTTTTTTTAATTGAAGTATAGTTGATTTACAATGTTATGTTAATTTCTGGTGTACAGCATAATGATTCAGTTATACATATATATTATTTTTTATATTCTTTTTCATTATTTACATATTGTAATATTGTAATATTACATATTACAATATTACAAGCTATTGAATATAGTTCCTTGTGCTATACAGTATAAACTTGTTATTTATTTTATACATAGTAGTTAGTATATCCTGAGCTCCCAATTTATCCATCCCTACCCCCTTTCTTCCTGGTAACCACAAGTTTGTTTTCTATGCTTGTGAATCTGTTTCTGTTTTGTAAAGAAGTTCATTTATACCTTTTCTTTTTTTTTAGATTTTACATATAAGTGATATCATATGGTGTTTTTCTTTCTTTTTCTGGCTTACTTCAATTAGTATAACAATCTCTCAGACTATCCATATTGCTGCAAATGGCATTATTTTATTCCTTTTTATGGCTGAATAGTATTCCTATGTATATAAATAATATAATTCCATTTTATATATATATATATATAATAACTTCTTTATCCAGTCATCTGCCAATGGACATTTAGGTTGCTTCCCTTCCATGTCTTGGCTATTGTATATAGTGCTGCTATGAACATTGGGATGCATGTATCTTTTCAAATTAGAGTTCTCTCCAGATATATGCCTGGGAGTGAGATTGCGTGATCATATGGTGAGTCTGTTTTTAGTTTTTTGAGGAATCTCCATACTGTTTTCCACAGTGGCTGCACCAAACTACATTCCTACCGGCAGTGTAAGAGGGTTCCCTTTTCTCCACACCCTCTCCAGCATGTATCATTTTGGGACTTTTTAATCATGGCCATTCTGACTGATGTGAGGTGAACTTCATTGTAGTTGTGATTTGCATTTTTCTGATAATTAGCAATATTGAGCCTTTTTTCATGTGCCTATTGGCCGTTTGTATGTCATCATTGGAGAAATGTTTGTTTAGGTCTTCTGCCCATTTTTTGATTGGGTTGTTTGTTTGTTATTGAGTTGTATGAGCTTTGTGGTGTTTTTTTATTTTAGTCTCTAATTATTAGTGATATTGAGCATCTCTTCATGTGCTTACTCAGTTATTGGCCATTTATAACTCTTCTTTGGAAAAATATCTATTCAAGTCCTTTGCCCATTTGTGTTTTGTGTTTTTTGTTGTTGAATTGAATGAGTTCTTTATATAATCTGAATATTAACCCCTCATTGGATATATGATTTGCAAATATTTTCTCCCATTCCATGGGTTGCCTTGTAACTCTTTTGGTTGTCTCCTTTGATGCACAGAAGTTTAAAGTTTTAATGTAGCCCAGCTTATCTATTTTTATTTTGTTGCTTTTGATTTTGGTGTTATATCCAATAAATTATTGCCAAATCCAGTGTCACAAGACTTTTCTCCTATGTTTTATTCTAATAGTTGTATAGTTTTAGCTCTTCCATTTAGGTCTTTAACCCATTTTTAGTTAATTTTTTTTAATATGATGTAAGGTAAGGGTTCAGCCTCATTCTTTTGTATGTGAATATCCAGTTTTCTCAACAAGACTCTCCTTTCCAAACTGAATGGTCTTGGCACCCTTGTTGAAAATCATTTAACCGTGTATATAAGGTTTTATTTCTGTGATTTCTATTTTATTCTATTTTATCCGTATACCTGTCTTTATGCAAGTACTATACTGTTTTGATTACTGTAGCTTTGTAGTAAGTTTTGAAGTTAAGAAGTGTGACTTCTAACTTTTTTTTTTAAATTAAGATTATTTGGCTATTTGTACTGCTTGATATTCCGTATGGGTTTTAATATGGATTTTTCTATTTCTGGAAAAAAGCCCTTGGGATTTTGAGACTACCGTGGAACTTCTGAATTCTCTTTTAAAGGAAACATTAGTCAGACAGATAAGAGGAAGAGGAGCATTTAGGCAAAAGGAAGGGTACAACCAAAAGCATGAAAAGATAAAAGAGCTTAGTGTATTTGGGAACTAAAAGTAATTTGGTATTGTTGGAGCATTAGGCGTACTTGTATCTCTGTGCGTATGTATATGTGTATGTGTGTGGACTTGGGTAGGAGATGAATTAGGAGCTAAAACAGAGGTCAGATATTGTGGAAGTGAATGTGTGTTGTGTTAAGAATTTTAATGAAGATTAGTTGAAGTGTTGGACTGTGGAGTGAAGTGGTCAGATTGGCACTTTATAAAGATAACCCTGTTGGTGAGAGTGGGTGCTAAACTGAATAGGAAGAGGTTCTGGCAGAAGCGTCAGATTGGAGACTGTTGGAAAACTCCCAGACTTGCACTGTGGTGGGTTAGTGGGGGTAGATAAGAGGGGATGTGCCTGGAACAGCGTTGTCCCACTGCTCACCCAAATATTCCAGTGGCTTCACTTTCTTCCTGGGTCCTGAAATCCTCATACCTACAGAACAGTCTCTGAACTCAGCATGGTGGCTCCAACTCTTCACCTGTATCATCTACTTGTCACCTTTTGGGAACTCAAGTGGCCGTTGAGGGAACCTATACTCTGGCCCGGAGGTGCCAGGTCCGTCACAGGAGCTAGCCCCTTCTCAGAGGCCCCGAGCTCCCACTCCTCATCC
Source organism: Vicugna pacos (assembly GCF_048564905.1). Lineage (NCBI taxonomy): Eukaryota > Metazoa > Chordata > Mammalia > Artiodactyla > Camelidae > Vicugna > Vicugna pacos. The sequence goes on from NC_133014.1 coordinate 18,068,116, forward strand.
TGCCACTTTCTGGGCCTCTGGCTCCTCCGGAGACCGTGTGCTCATTTCTGTCTTACCTGTGGGTTGGTCTTCTTCCCTTGCTTTGGTCTCCCCTAGGCCCATTGGAATCCACCAAAGTGAGAGTTGTCTTATCTGCTGGGACCCGTTCCGGCCACCTGTGGCACTGCAGCCCTTCAAGCCGTCTCAGTGTGATCCATGTTACCAGTGTCTGTGGCCCACCTGAGAACCTCTTTCTTCTGCAAGGACGGGAGCCTCTGCTTCTTTGGCTTTCGCCAGCCTGACACCCCTCCATACCCTGTGATTCAGTCCCCTGTCTCCAGCGAGAGTGGCACTGAATAGGAGCCATCAAGATCTTTGCCACCTGAAATCCTCAGCTCTCTGAGGGCTTCACTGAATGAACTGGGTGATGATAATGCTGGGTCCGAGCGACAGCAGTTGGAGAAAGAATGTGCTCCTCCAGCCAGAGGCCAAACCCCCGAAAACTGAGACCCTGAGTTCCTGTTCTGAACCCTGGGGATACAGTTCCTTTGATGGGCAGACAGCGACAGAGCATGTGTTATCACACAGTCCCAGGGTCACAGGTGGAGTCATGGAGCTGGAGGCAGGGAGCAGGCTTGAGCTCCCAAGGTCTTGGGACATTTTAGAACTGGAACCACGCTGGCAGTTCTGGAATAGCCAGCTCTGAGCCACTGCCAAGGATGCACATTTGGAGATATGTGGGATGAGGCAAGCTGATTAAGGTACACAAGTGCCATCAGTACAGGGAAAAGCAGGGCCAGGTGAAGAGCAGGCTGTGGCTTGGGGTTAAAATGCAAGAATAAAGGGATGATGGGCTGCTCCTTACAGGAAAACCAGGCAGAATGAAATAAAAAGTATCAAGGGAAGGTGAGGGAGAGAAGTGTCAAAATGGGACGTTGGGAGAAGATGGGCAAGAGAAAGGAGAAAGGCCAGGAAAAACAGCTTTAAGGAGTTGTCACTTCCTTGCGGAGCAAAGAGAGTAAGATCCCAGATCTTTGCAGTCCCCTAGTTGGGAAGGTTGGCTGGCATTTAGGGAACTGGCTTTTGTTCTTGAGCCCAGGCTACTGGAACACAGCCTCAGGAAATCAGGACATGTTCTCATCACTCACTTTGTGTTCCCGAACAGAGGAGAAGAGAGGGAGGGTGGCCACCTTGATCCAGCCGAAGCATCTCCAGGAGGCCTTCTCCGGATGCCGCATCAAGGCTGCCCATCTGCCACAGCACGGAGCTGGTGATCCCGGAGCACGTGGACATGGCTTTGCTCAGCAGCATCCTAGCAGCCTATTCCGTTGTCTCAGGTAGCTGTCCAGTCTCGGCTGGGCCAGGGCTGAAGCCTGGGGCTGGGCAGAGCCATCTCCTGGGTGGCCATCCCTGGCCTCATACCCAGGAGAGAAGTGCTGTGCAGTCATAGTGGAGGGGCTCCGTGTTACTGAGTTTTGAGATGAAAAGTCTGTGGTTTGAAAGTTAAGCTTGGCATTCTCTAATTTGGCAAGTGCGGGGTTCTAATGCTTTGTCTTGCTGAAAATGTTTGGTTTTCTTTTGGGCTTAAGTGAGTGAGTGAAGTAGCCTGGGGCTGCTGTTGGCTCTGTCATTAAGCGTTTAACTGTGATATGAAAAGCCACAATGGAGGGTCCTTAGCCTGATTATTTCTGTGCTGTGGTTCTCAGCCCCACCCAGGGCGTGTGTGTGTGTGTGTGTGTGTGTGTGTGTGTGTGTGTGTGTGTGTGTGTGTGTGTGTTTAGTCTGTGCCTAGGGGGCTGTGTGAGGTGTCTGATAACTTTCTGGGAGACATGGAGACAGAAAGTATCTGAGTTTGGGAGAATGTGATAGCTGCCCCTCCCTTGGTTCAAACTTGTATTCTTTTAGGATGATGGCTGACTTTATCCTCAACATCGTTTCCTGAGAACAAGTACTGTACATATAAACGGAGTAATTTAAAAATGCATGAAAATATACCTCAATAAAACCGAAATTAATAAAAAACATGAAAATGCTCAGTGGTTTGAATGACTAAACTAATTTTCTGCTGCTTGAGTGAGTTTACAGTTTTTGGTAGTTTGCTTTTGCTTTGTTTCACTTTGCCTGATGTTTCTGGTTATAAAACGGAAGAGACTGAGGTTCTGATTAGATTTCCCCTGGGACTGATTTTACTTTCTAGTTCTCTAGTCAGGATGTGGTGACTTCAGAGTGCAGATGCAAAATTTGTTATTTCTACTTAAAATGGCAAATCTGAGCGAGGATTGAGGATAAAGGAAGCTCATAGCTTCTTGCTGAGAAAGCATCTTGCATGACATGCAACCTGATTTTAGGAAGGAAGACTTCTTAAGAGTTTGGCTGGCTCCTCTGTGGTTGACAAGATGCAGCATGTCGTCTTCACATGCCTCGAGTCCAGGGTTCTTCCTTCTCAGATCAGCAAAGGCTCAAGTCATCAGTCAACTCCCTACTTCCCCAGGGAAGTTCAGTGCCTGGGGCCTTCTTACCTGTGCACCCACACACCAGAGGAGTCTCCGTTCTGCTCGTTCAAGCAGAATAGTGACTATTCCGGGGAGAAAGGACACTGGGTCTGGAAAAGAGATGTTTGAAACTCTGGTATCATGTTTTCACATGCTGATCCCTCAACTCTATAGTGAAGACACCCCCAAAATGAAGTGAGATGTGGCAGGGAGGGTCTGGAGTTTCCAAGGCTTCACATGAAAGTTGCAAATAAGCTGTTGAAGGGAAATATCTCGGGTAAGAGCAAACAGGCTAGTGGGCTTTGGAGCTTGACTTGGCACAGGAAGTACCTGGTGGCTTTCCATTTTGGCCAGCATGAGCCTCAGTTGTGGTCACTGAATGAACTAACTGAGTGTCCTGGTGTTTATCATTTGTTTTATGATCTTTTTTTTTCCCTTTTTCAGGTGTATTAGGTAGGATTATTGCAGTTTGACTGCACATACACATTATATTACATGTAAATACACATATATAATACACTGCATTTTTTTTAGTTTACATATATGTGTTGACCATTGTTTCTAAGAACAGATTAGAGCTTTAGCTTTTTAAACTTACATAGTTATCAAAGGAATAAAGCCAATCACAAAATAAGAATCCACAGAATGTGGTGATCCAATCATAAAGGACAGTCAAATGTGATTATACATATTCAAGAAATCAATCATCTAAGTTATAAATAATAAGTAGTTCATTTGTGTCCTAATTTTTTTATTTTTTTAGATTCCACATATAAGTGATATCACATGGCATTTTTCTTTCTCTTTCTAGCCCACTTCACTTAGAGTGATGATCTTGTGGTCCATCCAAGTTGCTGCAAGTGGCATTATTTTAATCTTTTTTATGACTGAGTAGTGTTCCATTGTATATATGTACCACATCTTTATCCAGTCATCTGTTGATGGACATTTGGGTTGTTTCCATGTCTTGACTATTGTAAATAGTGCTGCTATGAACACTGGGGTGAAGGTGTCTTTTTGAAGTAGGGTTCCTTCTGGATATATGCCCAGGAGTGGGATTACTGGATCATATGGTAAGTCTGTTCCTAGTCTTTTGAAGAATCGCCATGCTGTTTTCCACAGTGGCTGCACCAAACTGCATTCTTGCCAGCAGTGTAGGAGGGTTCTCTTTTCTCCACACCCTCTACAGCATCTATCATTTGCAGACTTTTTAATGATGGCCATTCTGGCTGCTGTGAGGTGACATCTCATGGTAGTTTTGATCTATATTTCTCTGACAGTTAGCAATGCTGAGTGTTTTTTCATGTGCCATTGGCCATTTGTATGTCTTCATTGGAGAAATGTTTGTTTCGGTCTTCAGCCCATTTTTTGATTGGATTGCCTATTTCTTTGATATTAAGGTGTATAAGTTGTTTGTATATTTTGGAAATTAGTCCCTTGTTGGTCGCATCATTTGCAAATATTTTCTCCCATTCTGTAGGTTGTCTTTTTGTTTTGTTGATGGTGTTCTTAGCTGCGCAAAAGCTTTTAAGTCTAATTAGATCCCATTTGTTTATTTTTGCTTTTATTTCCATTGCTCCCAGAGCTGGTTCAAAACATATATTGCTGTGATTTATGTCCACAAGTGTTCTGCCTATGTTTTCCTCTAGGAGTTTTATAGTATCTGGTCTTACATTTAGGTCTTTAATCCATTTTGAGTTTATTTTTGTATATGTTGTTAGAGAATGTTCTAATTGCAGTCTTCTACGGGTAGCTGTCCAGTTTTCCAAGCACCACTTATTGAAGAGAATGTGTTTTCCCCATTGTATATTCTTGCCTCCTTTGTCATAAATTAATTGACCATAAGTGCATGGGTTTCCTTCTGGACTTTCTATCCTGTTCCATTGATCTATGTGTCTGTTTTTTGTCAGTACCACACTGCTTTGATTACTGTAGCTCTGTAGTACGGTCTGAAGTCAGGGAGCATGATTCCCCAGCTCCATATTAGGAAAATGGGCCAAAATTTTACTATGAAGATAATTTATTTCAGAACTGTTTATAATAGTAAAAAAATATATATATAAATATGTGAATATTAATTGAAGTACAAAAATGTTTATGATGTGTTGTTAAGTAAACAAACCCTGTTGCCACACAGTATATGCAGTATAATCCCATTTATGTGTATGTATTCATATGTATATGTAACCACATTTTACTCCAAACTATATCTGGATGCTGAGATATGTATGAATATGTGTCTGTGAATTTTTAATTCTCTTTTGCTTAGCTATATTTTTAAGTATTTTTAAGTATTTTATACTTCATTGATACTACTTTTGTAATACGTAATGCTATTTTATTGAAATTAAAATTATATATATATATATATATATATATATATATATATATATAAAATTAACATCGCCCTACTCTTTTCTGACCTTCCTAGCTGAGTATCTAAATGCCCTGAACATTACCACTTAGCTGTGCCATATGTATTTCAAATTCAGCCTTGCCTGGAATTGTCCTTCTGTTTAAATATGCTCCTTCTTTTGTGTACCACCTAGAGCATTACCCACACTAGAAATATGATTTTTGGCCTTTGATCTATCTTCTTCACTGCTCAGATCCAATTGCTTAGGGTTGGTCCATTTCTCCTTTCAGTGTCCCTGAAATGCATCCCTTCCACTTCACTCCCACTATCATTGAGTTGGTTCAAGCTCATTCATGGTTTTGTCTGCCTTGCCATAATGGCATTTTCCATGGTCTACCAACCTCCAATCTGTGTCTTATAGAGAAACGGTCTTTCTAAAATGTAGGTGTGATGATGCAATTCTTTTTACTTCTTAGAATCTGTTAGTAGATCCTCATTATATCTAGGATAAAATCCAAACACTTTTGTATGGTTTAACAGTTAGAATTGTTTTGGCTGCAAATCATAGAAAACTTCAGCTTGGTGGCCTAAACACACAGAAGTTATCTTACCCACATAACAAGAAGTCTGGAGGTGGGTGGTTGCTAGCATTGGTCCATTGACTCAGAAATGTAGGAGCCAGCTTCTCTCTGATTCTCATGGCCTTTCTTTTATGCTTGTCATCTCATGGCTGCAAAATGACTGCTGTTGCTCCTGCTGTTTGAGTCAAGATTTACAATAAACATTTGAAAAATAGGCACCATGAGCAAAGCACTGTGCTAGGTAACTGGAAGCCTCAAGTCGTGTGGATTTGCTCCTCAAATTTCTCACTGTTGTGGGGAAGATATGGTTATGCAACTAATTATAATACAGCTACACAAAGTGCTGTGTAGTTTGGAGAGGCTGGTTGTGCTCATCGTCCCTTCCGGATTCAAGGAGCCAGAAAATCATCATAATACAGTATCGACTTAAGCAGGAATAAAGCCAGATTAGAGAGTGTGTCAGGCCTTCTACCCAGCTGTCCTTGAAGCCGAAGCCATAGGACCGCGGGTCTTTCCCACTGCAGGCGCAGAAACGTGCGCAGAGGGGAATGAGGCCGAGTGATGAAAGGCCGCTTCCGGGGTGCTTGCTGCCGGGGCCCAGGGGGAGGGAAGCTGAAAGAGATACAAGCAAAGGAGTATGCGCCAGAGCCAGGCGAGCGGGCACAGTGGTTCTCCAGCACTCCTTCCTGGGGATGGAAAAGTCAGGCTGAAAGGGAAAGGAAGCTTTCTTCAGCACTTCAGAGGGCAGCAGCATTAATGGGAGCCTTTGGTTTTCTCTGGGGAGGGGCAGAATCCCACGAAGGGACATCCTTGCAATGCCTTAAGGGTTCAGAGAAGAGATTGTGCTGAATATTCTCTGATACTACACAAGCCCCATTGTTTTGTTTAAAGCTTTTTTATTATCTTTTTTATGTTTTTCTTTCCACTTAAGGGATTGAAAGCTTTGGGGCCAACAAGAAAGTCCAGGCAGGAAAAGATCACACTTGCATGGACGCCAGCTGACCTGGCCTGGGCTAGTGTTACTTCCTCTCCTACAGAGTCTGTTGGACATGATCTGACTTCCAAGGGTGCAAATGAAATTAGCCCCAGGACCTCCACATAGTGCCTCTTCCTGCCTGTGAAAACAATGACCCTGCAGGAAGCAAGATATAGCAATACATTTGCTTTTATTTATTGAGGGAGAGCAACCAACAGTAGCCCTCCCTACTCTGCTGCTTAGGCAGTTAACAGCTGGCTGGATCTCCTCAAGACAGGGGTGGTTCATTGGCTACGAGGAAGTGACCTGGAGCAGAGAAGAGAAAAAGCAACCACAACAGAGCTACAGTTTTGACTTTTTGTAAAAGAATAAGGCAGAGAAACAACACAAATCATATCAGCTGTGAAAATCAGTCCTGCGTCACCCGCTCAGCATCCAGTGAGACCCAGTAAACCCTCGCTTTCTCTGTTTGCTTTTACTGGGCTTCTCTGGGAATCCATGTCTGAGACTACTGCAGGCAAAGAAATGTTTTCTGATCTGTGTAGTAATACAGGGCAGGTGGACTAGTTACACTAAAGGGAGAGAAGTGGTTTCCAAGATTCAGTTCAGTAACCACCTTCAAAGTTAACCTGTGTAGTAGGTGGGGTGAGGGTAGGGTGTGAAAGACAGACACACACTCACAGGGAAGGGAGAGTGGGATGAGAAAAGAAAGGAAGGAAAGAGGGCGAGAGGCAGGGAAACAGGTGGATGGAGGAATGAGAGAGAGGGAGGAGGGGGAAGAAAGAGAGGAAGGAGAGAGGGAAGGAAAGGAAGAAGGAAGGAGGGAGGAAAGAGGGGAAGACGAGAGGAAAATGAGAGCGAGCTATTGTTTGTTGAATGCCTCTCTTTGCCAGGATCTGGGAGAGTCCCCTTTACGCGTGCCACCTGTCACACCTTTAGCACAACTCAGCAGAGTAGATAGTGTTACTGTTGTTGAGAAGGTGAGTCTGAGATGAGGCTTCAGATACAGGTCTGCTTGATAGTTTTTCACCCTGGTAAAAGCATGGATTTGTGCACCTTTTCTAGAAAAACCGTCTCAGATTCCTGTATCTGAGCTTAGCTTTTCGACTCACTTTTGTATTTCCAGGGACCCTCCCTCTTCCTGCTTCTCTAATTGCACTTCCCTTTGCTACTGCGACTGATGGGCCAGCCTCCCTGCCGGGCTGGCCTGTCAGTTACGCTCCTCAAAGCAAAAGCTCCCTCAATATTCTCAGTGTTTGCTGAGTATCAGCTAGACAGAGTCCAGTTTCAGGCTCCTTCACTGCCTCCTTCCTTCCTTCCTTCCTTCCTTCCTTCCTTCCTTCCTTCCTCCCTTCCTTCCTTCCTCCCTTCCTCCCTCCCTTCCCTCCTTCCAGATATAATAGACATAGAACATCATATAGATTTAAGGTGACAACATGTTGATTTGATACGTTTCTGTAAAACAGTATGATCACCATCACACATTAGTTAACACCGCTCTCACATCACGTAATTATTGTCTCCTTTTTGTGTGTGTGATGAGAACAGTCACGATCTAGTCTCTCAGCAACTTTGAAGTCTGTAATACAATGCTAGTGTCTATTGGCTCTGCTGGGCATTAGGTCCCCAGGACGTATTTATCTACCAGTTGCTAACATGTACCTTTCAACAGCATATCCCCCACCCCCGAGCCCCTGGTAGTCAGCATTCTACTCTGTTTATAAGTAAACTTTTTTAAGAATAAGAAAATGAATATATATATATGCTCATGTATGACAGAAGAGTTGTGCTGTGCGCCAGAAATTGAGACAGCATTGTAAACTGACTATACCTCAATTTAAAAAAAAAGTAAACGTTTTTAGATCCCATGTTACTGACATCATACGGTGTTTGTCTTTCTCTGTCTGACATTTCATTTAATGTCCATCCGTGTTGTAAATGGCAGGATCCATCCGTGTTGTAAATGGCAGGATCTCCTTTCCAGTGGCTGAATAAGATTGCAATATATATATCACATCTTCTTTATCCATTCATCTGTTGATGGACACTTAAGTTGTTCTCATATCTTGGTTATCACGAATAATGCTGCCACGAACATGTCTTCAAGGTAGTGACTGCATCTCCTTCTGTTTTCTTGATCATCTCAGTGTATGCAAAAAAAGCATTTGACAAAATGCAACTTTCTTTCATGATAAACCCTCAACAAATTGGGCATAAAAGGGACATAACTCAATATAATAAAGGCAATATAGGACAAGCCTGAAGCTAATACCATACTCATTGGTAAAAGATTGAAAGCTTTTGATCACATACAAAGGCTCCACCCTTCCATTCCCCCCTTTACATTTCTGATGTCACAGTTCACTTCTTTTTATACTGTGTTTTCTTTAACGGATTACAGTAGTTACAGTTATGTCTAATACTCATTCCTTTCGTCTTTATACTTCAGGTAAGTGGTTAACACACCATCCTGTTACAGAATTAGAGTTTTCTAAATCATTTGCCTTTACCAGCATGTTGTATATTTCAACATGTTTCTATGTCACTATCTAGCATCTTTTCATTTCAGCTGGAAGAAATCCTTTCAGCATTTCTTGCAAGGCAGCTCTAGTGGTGAAGAACCCCCTCAGCTTCTGTTTCTCGGATGAAGTCTTTATTTCTCCTTCATATCTGAAGGATAACTTTTCCAGATAGAGTATTCTGGGTTGGCAATTTTTTTTTGCTTTCAACACTTTGAGTTGTCATTCTGCTATCTCCTGGCCTGTAGAGTGACTACTGAAAAATCTTCACGTAGCCTAATGGGGTTTCCTTCGTAAGTTACTGTCTTTTTTCCTCTGGCTTTTTTTTTATTCTCTCTTTTTCTTTGATTTTTTAACAATTTCATTATAATGTTCTTGGGAGTCTTTTGCATTGAGATAGTAGGGTGATCTATTAGCTTCGTGAGCTTGGGTTTCTAAGTCTTTCCCAGATTTGTGAAGTTCTCAGCTATTATTTCTTTAAAGAAACTCCTGCCCCTCTCTTCTCCTGGACTCCAGCTAAATTTGTACTGTGTATATTTGATTGACTCCTTTAGGTCATGTACTTTCTTCACTTTTTTTTTTAATTCTTTTTTCTCTGTTCACCTTTGATTGGGTTATTTCAAAATTACTGTCTCCCTGAGTTTAGCTGTGGCACATGTTTTGATCAGAAATGTAGTTTCTCTTTATTCTAGTAGTTTTATAATTTGTACTAGTTCTTTGTTTCTGTTGTCATTTGTTTTTTTTTTTAAAGTTAAAATTATAAATCATGTCTAATCATACTGAATTGTAAAAATTCTACTGTATATTTATTTTAAGGAAAAATGAGAATAAAAATATCTGGTTTGTCCTGCAGAAAAAAAATTTTTTTTGCTAGCTTCCTGGTTGCTTATTATGTCCTGATCTACCCTGCAGCAGATTCTCCTGTTGCATTTTTCATTTCACTCATGGAATTCTTCAGTTCCAGAATTTGATTCTTTTTTCTGGCTTCTAACTTTTCACTAAATTTTTTCTCATTTTGTACATGTATTGTTCCCCCTGATTTCATTGAACTGTCTTCTGTGTTTCTTGTAGCTCATTGTTTTCTGAAAACAGCTATTTCGAATTCTTTATCCACTGGACTATACGATTTTATGCTTTCGAGCTCAGTTATTCCAGGAGTTTTATCTTTTTGTCATGTCATGTTTTCTTGATTTTTCCTCCTTCTTGTAGTTCTGCATTGCTGGCTTTGCCTTTGAGCAGCATCCACCTCCTCAAGTCTTTACTAATTGCCTTCAGAGAGGGTATGTTGTTTGCTGGTCCTCTTTTGTCTGGAGTTCTCTCTGACCCTGTGTGTATACACTCCACCTTCCTTGCTCCCTCTTGTAGCAGAATTCTTAAGCTTTTATGTCTTCCCTGGTTATAACTCACCTGACTGGCTGCTGGAAACCTCTCTCGTTTTCCAGAAGGTAGTGCTATAGCTCATCTGTATTTTCTGTCTTGCCCACAGATCTGGTCTGTTTTTCTGATAACACTCCGTTTCCCCTACTAACTCTTGCTGCCAGTCTCTGAGTGTGCTCAAGGTGGCACTGCAGAGGGAGGGGAGGTGTGGGTTTAGCACTTGGGGCATTAGGGGTCCCCACCAGCTGGTGGGGAGACCCTGGGCTGAGATCCTCCCAGAAGCTCTTAAGTGGATTTCCTGTTGAAGCCCTGAGCACAGACAGCAGGAATCATGTCCCTTTAATGCCTTCTGATATTCTTATCAGCCTTTCCTGATCACCTCCTTGCCCCTAATCATGGAGGCTCTCCTTCAAGTACTCTGAGTATTGCTGGAGAGAAGTCAGTTTCTCTTTTAGCATCCAGCACTGCTAGGGTAGCTGGGCACTCACACACTACTCTCCTTTTTGCCTGTGGAGAGGTCACCACGGGAGAGTTCGGTCTCTTACTGTGTCAATTTGTGGGAAGGGGAAGAACTGGAAAACTCCCTCACCCTCTCTGCTGCATCCAGACTCGTGTGTGTGTGTGTTTCCCTCCAGTGGTGCTCTAGTCACCCCTAGGGGGCTGTGCTGTTACAGGTTCTCTCTCATCAGTGGGTATTTGCCCAAATCAGCACTATCCGGCTTTTCCCCAGTCATGACTGGGAGGTGTTGGGGCAGGTTTGCTGGCTCTGTTGATTCTGCAGCCCAAACCAAGGTCTGTCTATTACTAGAGGAACAGGTAGGCGAGACTCCTCCCCAGTTCCTTGATGTATGTTATTAGATCACACACTCCCACAGGGGCACTCTTGTTTGTGCATATAGCCCTAATTAATCTTTTTAAAAGGGAAGACAAACAGTAAGGATGTCTTACACCCCCATGATGTTGACACCACTCCCCTGTCACTGTGTTTCTATTTTTGACTACTCTTATTTTGACTATTTGTGTTTTCTATTTCCTTCTCTAGTCTTTTCTTTGTACCTATAATTTATATCTATTTTATTCACATCACTGTCATTTCAGTGGGGGTTTCAGAGAGAAAGGGGGATCATAAACACACACGTTCAACATGCTGTGTTCAGATTGACAGAACCTTTTTGGGTACAATTTGGAATGTATAAAACTTCAAAATTCCTGTGCCCTTTGACGCAGCTGTTCTATTTTTAAATAAATAAACTGCATAATTAATTCTGCATCCGCATAAAGAGATGTATACAAGGACATAATGATATTGACTCTAGCACTGATCATAATAGTAAAAAATTGGAAACAATTTATATGCCATCAACAAGGAAAAGGTTATATATACTTTGATGTCTGTATTGCAGAATAATACCCAGCAGTCAAAAAGAATGCTGTTGACAAATCCTGAAATCTCTCTAAGACATATTTTTAAATTTAAAAAGCAAATATGAGTCATATATGATCCCACTTATATTCCTGAAAACCCCACAAAACTATATATTTTGATTCATACTTACAAGTGAATATAGATTATGGACGGATTTGCTGATGTCAGTCTTGAGTCCTGTTGGATTGACCATGCCCTCTGACCCAAGGCCAGGCATATTTCAGCGTACTCAGCATAACTAGAAAGGGGGATCTGTTCCCTCAGAGGCTCTCATTCTATTGAGCACATCATACAACGATCACCACTGGACCCGCTACGCCCAGTGATCATCAACAGAAAGGTTATTTTCTTCTCTCACCAAGGCAGGGCTTAAATAACTCCCCTATCAATTAACCTCATGAGGTGATTCAAAAATGCCTACCCTAGCTTTCAATCTGTGACTGTATGTTAGCTATTGCTGCATAACAAACTGCAGATCTTCCTCAATTTACAATGGGACTAGGTCCCAATAAACCCATTGTAAGCTAAATACATCCTTAGTCAAAAATGCATTTAATACCCCTAACCTGTGGAACATAGTGGCTTAGCCTAGTCTACCTTAAATGTGTTCACAACACTTAAATTAGTTTGCAGTTGGGCAAAACCACCTAACGCAAAGCCTATTTTATAATAAAATGTTTACCGTTTCATGGAATTTATTGACGGCTGTACTGGAAGTGAAAAACAGAATGGCTGCCTAGGCTCAGAATGGTTCTAAGTGTGTTGGTTGATCGTGTGGCAGACTGGGGGTACAAATCACTGCCTCTGCCCAGCATCAGGAGAGAGGATTGTGTTGCATGTTGTTAGCACAGGGAAAGGTCAAAATTCAGAATTAGAAGCATGGTTTCTGCTTGGATGCATATTGCTTTGACTCCATTGTAAAGTTGAAAAATTGTTAAATCTAGCCCTTATAAGTTGGGGACCATCTCTACCCCCAAAACAAAAACACATATTAATTATCGCCCAGTTTCTGGAGGTTAGGAGTCTGTACTTGGCATAGCTGGGTTCTCTGGTTCAAGGTGTCCCACAAGGTTGCTGCAAAGCCAAGGTTCTGGACACCTCAAGGCTCCAACAGGGAACGACTTGCTTCAAAATGTTAAATTCCAGTAAAGTACCATTACTTATTGCAAAAGTAATCTCAATGAGGTATAGGATACTTAAAATCTAGCTAGGCAAAATAAAATTGCAAATACACAGACACATATTCATGCACTTCCAAGCTCACTTACATGGCTGTTGGTACAATCCAGTTCTTTGAAGACTATTAATAAGAGGCCACTCTTAATTCCTCACTTTGTGGGTCTCTCTGTAGCCCAGCTCATAGCATGGGAACTGACTGAATCAGAGCAAGCAAGTGAGAAAAGTTAGAGAGCTCATGAGTAAGTTGGAAGTCAGGCTTAGGTTACCTAAGCTTCAGGTCATCTATCATTTTTGTTGGAAATAAGTCACTAGGTCCAGCCCTGGAAAGGAAGGGCTTGCACGAGAGTATGAATACCAAGAGGTGAGAATCATCTTAGAAGTTGCCTACAATTTATGACTAAAAGGTAATTCAAGGGGTTGCAGGAGCAAATTCAGAGGCAACGATTTTTCTGGTATAAGCAATTGGCATCTACACACAGTTACTTCTCATAGATACTAAATAATATTTTTTTCTTTTTTTAATAGTAAAAGAATTCCATACACTCTTTACCCACATTTGCCATTTGTTGAAAATTACATTTTGAATACATTATGTAATTTGTCACAAGGGAAGGCAATATTTGTAACCACAAAAGCTTTGGGGTCTGGTGAGAGGCGTGCGCCCTGTTCTGGAATCATATTTGCTCTCTGCATATGTAGTTCTCATCTCTCGGATGTTCCCTTCTGTCTCCTCCTCTTCCTCCAGAGAATCCTGAGCGGGCAGCTCTGTACTTTGTCTCTGGCGTGTGCATTGGGCTGGTCCTCACTCTGGCTGCCTTGGTGATCAGGATCTCTTGCCACACAGACTGCCGGCAGCATCCCCAGAAGAAGTTCGTGCAGGACGGAGAAAGCAGCGACTGCAGCGACAGCGAGGACGGCAGCTCAGACGCGGCATCCGATGCCTCGGTCAGGAGACACCGCCGCTTCGAGAGGACTTTGAACAAGAACGTCTTCACCTCGGCAGAGGAGCTGGAGCGCGCCCAGCGGCTAGAGGAGCGGGAACGCATCATCAGGGAGATCTGGATGAATGGCCAGCCTGAGGTCCCCGGCACCAGGAGCCTGAACCGCTACTACTAGGAGCAGACAGGGGCCCGCACCGCCCTGGAAGCCTCCTGGAAGAGAAGGGTCCACAGGGGCGGTGAGCGCAAAGGGCTGCGCGCAGTTCTGCTACTCTGGCCAGAGGCAAGCAGGACACTCCCATTTTCCAGCCAGGAGGACTGGCTTCTCTCTTCTGACTAAACTTAAGGGAGAAGTAGAAAAGCGGAGGTGGTTCATCTCTCCAGGTCTTGTAATGGTGCTGAAAACCCTCACCAACAATGTGCATGGAGATCAGAAAAACAACTGTGGTTCTCTTTGAATTCTGAGGATCTCAGAAGCTTCTGCAGACTTCACTGTTATATGTTATTTCTTTACAAAAGGAAATATAACATGAGTGCGAGGAAGAGCAGGGTTGACTTAACCCAGTGAATGCAATTTTCTTAATGACTCCATGCTATGGAGATGATTTTGATCCACACAGCATGATCCATGCATATTATTTAAGTCTGATTCTTTAAATCTCGTGTTGCAGTGACAACCTCGTCCATTTTAACTGGCACCTCAGGGATTAAAATCCTATATTTTTAATTACAGTTCCCACTTCTCATGAAAATTAATAATGTATTAGAGATGTGTCAGTGAAATAGAAAAGTGTAAATAACCTCAAAAGATGAAGGGTTTTATGTTAAATAGCTTATAAAGAATATATTAAGATACATACTTGAAAATGCTGCACAAGAATAAAAGCTGTGTTTTTCCCCCTTTTGGAGAGAAAAAAATTTTGTGATGACTCTAGATAATTATGATTTTAAACATTTTGTTAAAAAATATTTTTGGATTTTTAAGAGAAGAATGGGAATGGGAGGTAAGGAATAAAGCCAAATTAGGTTGGGGTGAAAAATAAATGTTACATAAAATCTTTTTTGTTTCATGTTCATCTCTGCTGTTACACTTACCTTAAACAGCAGCCCTTTTATATAGATGGGTATGGTTTTGTTTGTTTGTTTTTTGTTTTTTGCCAGGCCCTTCAAGTAACTGGAGAACTGTGAGCAATGGAGAAACTGGAGAATGGAGAAATGGCCCCTACGTGATGAGATGTGATCAGACCTCTACGTAATGTTTCACTTTCTGTGTGCATATGTTATGGCTACAGTGTATTTGAGTGATTGTTAAGCAGATAGAGGAATAGATGATTACCCGAGGGCAGACATAATATGATGGCCTCATACGGAGAGGGGACGTTGGTAAGGAAGGAAGAGAGGCAAGGCTGAACCGCGTTTGGAAATGAGTTGCAGAGGAGGAAGGAGCATCCTCCAGCCTGACAGGCAGGAGTAATGAATTCTGTCCGTCTGTTGGCACCCTGCTCTTGCGGCGCAGTGGGCTCCTTTGTCTGCCTCTCTGGATGCTCCAAAGCCTTCCTGTTGAATTTCCTCTGTTCATTGACTTTGTCATCATACCTGAGAGGATGGCTGGGAGAGTTTCTCTGCTGGAGTTCTATTATTTTAGCAGCCCACTCTTAGCAATAAGGGTTTGGAGGCTGTCTTAAGATTGAACGGTCACAAATACCTCTTTCCCAAATCTTGTTAAATCAGTGTTTCTGAATCTGGATTCCCATCCTTGTAGTTTCAGTCCGTTGGCAACAAGTGCGGGAATCATCCCACTCCCCTAGGCTTTATCTTAACATCATCCATCTTCGTCTCGGCCTCTATTTTTAAATTGAAATATAGTTGATTTTTTATCATTGTATTAGTTTTAGGTATACAGCATAGTGATTCAGTATTTTTGCTGATCATACTCCATTGAAAGTTATTACGAGATAATGGCTGTAATTCCCTGTACTATATAATATATCCTTCTTGCTTATCTATTTTATTCCTTTCAACAAAGGTTGATGGAGGATGAGGTAGATATTATAACGTTGAACAAAACAATCTCTCCTGGAGCAGTTTATGATTAGCTGGAAAAATAAGACACTGGTAAACTGGTACCAGTAACTATAATGTCAGAATTTAATACCTCGTAAAAAAAAAATAGTTGTAGCCAGGTGCATTTTTTTCAGCAAATGTGCTCTGCTTGTGCACAAAGATTTAAGTTAGCATCTCTGCCCTACAGGGCACCTCTGGTTGGTGGAGGAAATCAGAGCCTCTGTCCCAAGGAAGCAAGGATTGTTTTTCTGGTTTGAAGCTGCAAAGAGTTTAAAGCAGCAGAGAACACATGATCTAATCCTTAAAGAACAGGCAGGATTTCTTTGGGAAGAAGGGAGGGGTCAGCATCCCAGAGCTCAGCGCTCGGCTTGAACATCTGTGGCAGAAATAAGGGAGGCTCTGAGCCGGCCAAGACCCTGGGATGGGGCCTCTGCAGGGACCGACTTCCTCAAGCACCTTCCATCACCTCGTGAGAGATCACCACAAACTTAGTGCCCAAACCTGAAACTCTTGTGTGATCTTTAAAAGAACGGCAGACGGCTGCATTTATCTTAGTCACCCTGTAATAGTAAAGAACAAAACTGATTGTATTAAATCTGTTCCTTTAGCTTTAACTGCTGTGCCCTGTTTCCTAGGCTTAGTCTCACTAGCTCTGCACTCACGTGAAGAGAACAAAGTTGCAGAATAGAGAATAACATTTGTTTTGTTGGAGATTTTACAGGAGCACCATGAGCTGGCTCATGCGGACAGCTGCAGGAACAAAGAATTCCTGCAGCAAGAAGTTTGCAACGACCTACCACACCCGCTCCCCTGTTTTTTTTTGTATAAAAGGAGCCTGTATTCTGACTGGACCAGGATGGTTCTCCAAAATTAGTCCTCTCTGTCTGCTGGCTTTCCAAATAAAGTCACTATTCCTTGCCCCAGCACCTTGTCTCCCCATTTACTGGCCTGTCGTGCGGTGAGCAGAATGAGTTTGGACTCAGCAACAACCCCAAATCAAAACTTGAGCAGGCCAGATATTTACCAGTGAAGAAAGAGCTGCGGCCTCTGGGGTGTTGGTGGGGAGTTAGGGAGATGGGGCTACGCTCTCCCCACCCCTCGTCTCTCTTTCTTTCCTTCTTTGTCAGTCTTTTTAGAGCCTGACACCGAAAAACAAGCACGGCCCGGCCGGCTACTATTTCAGCCTGTGGGAGCCACGTCAGGAGGTCGGCCTGCCCCGGGCTGAGGACTGTGTGGTGAGGGGTCGGGGCCCCTCTGGGAGGGCAGTGTTGTAGGCGGGACTGACGTGCAGCAGGCGCGAGGAGCAGGAGCAGCCCCCACCATCGCCTGGGCCAGGTGGGCCGCGGAGTCCATTCAAAGACGCAAACAAGCAAAGAGCAGGAGCTAGAAGGAGTTTGGTGGGTTGAGGGGGAGGGCGTGTTATTATTTTACTTTTGTTTTTCTTTTCAAGGGAAGGAACCACGTGAGATTCCTCTATTGACACTTGGGTGTGATCTTGGCCGGTATAAGAGCCGTGGGCATTCCTGGAGCTTTTCCAGTAAGTATGCTCACTCTCTGCACTGCCTTTCCACTTCTTAAAGAAATTTGTCATAAATGTAATTCCCAGGGTGGAAGTTTTAGAACCTTGAAAGAACTTTCAGAACTTTGAAGCGCAAAACTGCTTGACTCTCCTGTATTACACTCCCAGCTGCACAGAGTGGGCATCGGGGCTCAGGGCACCCAGCAAGTTTGTGGGGGAAAATATTAACCTTCTGCCTGATTAAGAATCAACAAGCCCCTCAGGCCTTGCTGCTTATGAGTTGTTTTGGGAACACTGTGGAATGTGGGTTTGGAGTCAGATAACTGAGTCTGGATCCCCGACTTGCAAGGATTTGGCATGGCCCCTGGAGCCCTCCTGAGAAATGGGCAGGTGCCCAGGTGCCCTTCTGCTCTGTCTCATTGGATCCTGGTGTCAGCCTGCATGGGGGAGGGGATGCTGGCTTTGTCCCCTGAGGCTTACAGAGTACCAGGGCTCACCCCAGTGCAGAGCTGACCACAGGGCTTGTGAGCTCTGGGGGCTGTCTAGTGCTTCAGAGGTCTCAGTGTGTTCCACGTGCTGCAATGAGGATGCCACCGGAGCCCAAATGAGCCTCCAGCCCCCGGGCACTCCTGGCTGTGGCCACACACAGGGACCTTCTCTGGGAAGGGGCTCAGCTTGGAGGGTGTGGAGGCTGGGGTTAGGGGAGGCAGTGAGTTCCACAAGGACCATGCTTCTGGGCCGGCCAGGTGGGAGGGCTTCAGAAAGTTGGCTGCACATCTTTCTCAGTCTGGGCTGAAGTCCTTGATATTTGGCTCTCAGAAGGAAGCTCAGAAAGTGGTCTTTTCTAAAGTGTCACAGTTTCTAAGCAGACTCAGACCTGGGTGCAGACCATCTGCATCTTGGGCCTTTACTCTTCTTCAAACAACCTCAGAACAGGTGGGCTTGCTTTCCTTGGCAAAAGTGACTCAGGGACAAGCGTGCATCTAACTCGCGCGTGCGCGCGTGCGTGTGTGCGCGCGTGTGGGACCAGGGAGGAGAGAGGTATGTTCCCACGTGGGATGGAAGTGGAATAAAAGTGACATTTTTCACTGTGCAGAATGTGACTTTAAGCCAACGTGACTGTAGTTTTATGGGACAGAAAGTTCTGGGCCACTGTTTGAAATGCGCTCATGCCACAGACTTTGAGGAAGCGTGGCTTCTTAGCCCAAGTGAAAATGATGTGGTTTAACAGAAAACGTGACCCAGAACAAGTACATCAAACGGCCAGGAGAACACGTGGGTCAAGGACTCCTGGAAGCTTTAGAGACAGGCTTAGAGTCACACCCCCCACGTTTGCTGCATGAAGGTGAGTCTCTGTCTGAAGAGTACGTCAGAGTCCTTTTTGATGTCCTTGAATGAGTAAGGCTGTGGGGCCCAGGGTCAAGGTTACAACAACGTGCTTGCAGTATGTAGTAAATAATGATTGTACACAGGTACTGGTTATATAAGTTGTTGAACAAAGAAAGTAGAAGTACGCATGCGCTAGTAGTGTTCTGTAAGCCTCATGAATAAAAAAAGACACTGCGCATGTGCAGGCAAAACGTGTAAAAGCAGGACAAGTGCGCCAAGGAGCTTGCGCACCACCTTGTGGCAAGAGAATGAAGTGCAGTTTCGCTCCATGTCAGCTCCTGGTGCAATCTGTTTCGCGGTATGGCGGCTTCTCATGCATTTTTCCGGTTGGGCCGCTCACCTCAAATTCCACTTCAGCCTTCCTCGGCTGACACTTGGTACTGTGAGCAGGATGAGTTGAGTGCCCCCTCTGAGCCCCCCTACCCCTGACGGGGATACTCAGATGGAAACTATATGGCCCCCTACCTCCATATGGTACCTGGTGCCAACCTATTTGCTGGCATGGGCTCAACCTAAGGATTGGGACACAATGGCACCCCAGCCAGATGACGTCCAGAGGACACTAGAATTGTTAGAAAATAATGTCCCATTAGCCCACCAAGAGGCAACCAAAAGGGTGGCCTAAATGTTCTTACCGGTTTTGCAGCATGCTAGCCAAAACATGAGAGAATTGCAGACAAAAATGGAGCAGTTATAGCACAAAGAAGAGGAACTCAAGCAGAAACTCAGCACAGCAAAAAGGTACCCACATGGTCCTAGCTCCACCGCCTCAGAGCAATTAGATCTGCACAATTCCAGTCCCACCATCTCCAAAAGCAGTAAAACCCCCATTCTACTGCATCTACTGCCCGTGGTGAGGCAATGGGTGAAACTGGCTTGGGGGAACTCCTACAGGGCCACGGCAGGCGACGCGACAAACCACCTATGCGCCTTAAACATCAATGGAATTGCGAAACCTAACAAAGCAATTCAAGCAACATATGGGTGAATCAGTCCCTGTGTGGCTATTATGCCTTTGGGATGATGAAGCTGACCAGGCTGAGCTATCTCCGAAGAAGGTGAGCCAGCAGCTGGCATAACAACCGTCCCCTCGTTGTAGCAACAGCTGCAAACTATTCCCCAGCCTAATGATTATACTGGCAACCATACATTGATGAGCTGGTTGATGGCTGTTGTATGCACTGTATGGGATAATGCAGGGATTTGCCTGAACGTGTGAGTAAATGGACCACATATTTGGACTTAGCGCAAATTATCCAAGAAATGGGCATGCACTAGATGATGTTTGCTTTGCATTTCTGTAGTCCAGGTGATAAGCTCCTTACAGCTCAGATGAAGGATTTGATTTTGGCTAATGGCCCAACAGGAACATTTGGGACTATGGTGACACTACTAGCACCACATGTAGATCGTCCCATACATGAGGTAACTGAGGCTCTGGCTCATCTAGGGGACACAAAGGTGCACCAAAAAGGGGTGCATACTGCCAAGACTCAAGGTGAATCCAAGACCTCCTCCCATGCAATGGCTCAGAAGGAGAAATTCACACGGAGGAAGAAAAAGGGGAATGTTTCAATTTTGGGAGGGCCCAAAAACTAGATCGCCAGCAGATATGATATGATTTACTGGCAGCTGGCTTGTCCGTATAAAATTAGATGGCCAGCCATTGGAGGTTCTGATAGCCTTATGGAAGAAATTAAGGCCTGAGCAACAATATACTCCATTGCCAACCTCCCATCAGGCCCAAGAGGTGGCCTTTGCTGATTTCTTCCCAGACTAGGAGGAAAACCAAGACATTTGAGACATGGGGCACCCCAACAACCAAAGGCCACATATTGAACTGACTACCCACTGGTTCCCCACAAATAAACAGTGAATACTGGCACTAGTAGATACAGGAGCCAAAATTACATTGGTGCATGGAAATCCAGAGCATTTCCAGGGACCATGGGTTGAGGCTCATGTTGAAGGGAATCTCTAGAAACACTTAACCCCATTTCTCAGCATGTTTCCTAGAGCCAGTTTCAAGGTAAAGGCAGTTTGCCTTGTAAAATCGAGTTTGGGCAAAGGCCTCCCGTTATCTATAGGTAGTCTGGTCTCCCAAACACAAAATCTCTGTGTTCCCGACAAGGGAAGTGAAGGACAGCTTCCACACACATTCGGATCCCAAAATAGAACATGTGTAGAAGTGGTCATTCAGCCAGGCTAAAGTGGAGGGCAATCTCTACACACGATTACCACCGTTTCAAAGCATGTTTCCTAGAGCTGGTTTCAAGGTGAAAGAGGTTCACCTTGTGCATTCTGACCAGTGTGAAGTGACACCTCATTGTAGTTTTGATTTGCATTTTCCTGATAATTAGTTATATTGAGCAACTTTTCATGTGCCTGTTAGCCATCTGTATGTCTGCTCTGGAGAAATGTCTGTTTAGGTTTGTGCCCATTGTTTCATTGGGATTTTTGTTCTTGTTGTTGTTGTTGAGTTATTTGAGGTGTTTGTATATTCTGGAAATTAAGCCCTGTCAGTTGCATCATTGGCAAATATTTGAGATCTTTTCTTTGAACATCAAGTTTTTCTTTTCTTGAAGGAATTTTTAAGATTGTTAAATTTGATATGAAGTTATATTGTGAAATTTAGTTTGGGCATGTATGGAATGCTGCAGTGTGTATTTTTAATGCCTTGTAATGATTTTATTGAAAGTGCTGCCTGTGGCATCAGCATCACCAAAATGACTGCAGCCCTTAACTGGTGTTGTTTGTGAGGCCACCTCCTGGAAGGCAGTTTAATTTGTCATTAATGTCACACAATTTCCAATTAAAGACCTGGTTAGAGCCCAAGACTGGTAGCAAGATACGGGCTTTTATTTCTGTATTTGGTGAAGACCAGCTGTCTTGGAGGGACCTGTCAGTGAAATGTGAGTGTACAGAGGTGTACTTGTTCCTTTGCTTTATTTGCAGAAGGGGGACCCTTCAGTCTAGACGTGGTTGTGGAGTGTGTGGACACCTTTGAGTTCCTATTCTTTCTGAAGCATCTGGGGCCTTTTTACCTTCTGTTGTGAAATTCAAGGCTCACTGTGGACACAGACTGTAATTTGAATGGGTACTTTACTTTGCTTTTCTCTCAAGTGTTTGAATGAGTTGATTATCCCTCCTGAATTCTGAACAAACCTCTAGCACAGGGCAACTTTTTCAAGCAATCTAGATTGTTCTGGGGCAGTAATTCTGGGTCTTCTTCATGGATGTTTTCTTTATAAGTAGACAACAACAAAATAACAAAACACCAAAGGACCTTCTGCCATTATTTTGAAATGAAATTACATAAGCAAAGCTATTGTAGTGATAGAATATGTAAATACTTCACTGTGAATAGTGCAAACAAACTCTCAATTATTGAAATCTTTGTCTTTTAAAGCATCTCAGTATAGTACCCTAAACTTGAAAGTAACCAAAGAAACCAGAAATAACTCTCACAAAACCCGGTAAAATGAGGATTTACAGGCTTTCAAACAAAGTCTAATTTAAGATTCTTGTTTAACAGATATTTCTTAAAAATTAATTTGGGTGTTTTCTCAACTTACACTGGATTCCAGGTGCCAAACCTGAAGAAGGGAGTGAATGGGAGGAGGCAGGAATGTGGCAGGAAGTGACAGTCTGAACAGCCTTTGGGGAGGAGGATCCTGAACACCACTGAAGTGGCACTGGGCTTTGTCATTTGTCATATGTGTGTAAATGGTCACAGCATTGAGCCTCTGCACATACTCCAAACCTACACAGAATCACGATTGCAAACCCAGTGCAATTGTTAAATGGAGGGGTCAAAATCAGACTTAATTTCTGTCAGAAAAAAGAGACAATTTTTCAATTCAACCTAGTGCATTAATATGCATCTCAAGAAATAGAAAAATGACTGAGACATAAATTAAGGACAGTTTCTTGTTAGAGATATAATAAAAGCAGTCCAGATTATAATATAGACCTAATATAATTAACTTATCCACTTTAATAAAAACAAGACAGATAGCTCTAATTTTTAATAATGCAAAATAATGTTAAGGAAAATGATGTTTATATCATGAGGAGTGCAACTTTGGAGAATGTCAGTGTACTTTTCAAAGGTTAAAAGCATGACTCTCACACAAATATAAAATGAACACATATCAGAGATTTATGAACTCATTAACTAGGGACTAAGAGGAGAAAAAAGCTAGTTCAAAGAGACTTTATAAGACACAGAATATAGTCATAGAAGAAATAATGCTAGTTAGATGCAAAAGTGGTTAGTGTCCCACAGGGCAATAAGCCTGTAACCTTTGAATTTGTATTTTCTGTTGGACAGGAATCATTCACTTCTCTACTGTACAAAAGTATACATGTTAACATATAACTTCATGTGTGTGGACCCAAGTCAGTAAGAGATAATATGTCAAATGCTCAGTAATCTGTACCCTGGCAGACATGACATAGCAAGCCAAGTGAACACTCTTGCCTTATTTCCAAGTTTTGAGCAATTTTTAAAATAGGACTGATTAAATAAGAATCAAGGATAAACATGAGAATCAAGTGCATTCATATTTTTGATATGGTTAGCTGGCTTTTCCCAATAAAATGCATAGAAGTTAGGATGATATACAATGCCTGTGTCTCTGGAAGGCTTTCAGGTGCCCTGTGTGCCCTCTGAAAACTCCAGGCTTGTAACATGGCTTTAGCCAGAGCTATTAATCCTCATCACAAAAATAACCCTGAGGTATTATCTGAGGATTGAAGGTGAGAAAACTTGTCCAAGGCTACACAAATACTTAGTACAGAATTATGAGCAGAACACAAGATCTTTGTTTCCTATTTCCACTTACTGACCCCTACTCATGTAAGAATTCAGAGCTGAAATTTATATGCTCCCCCCTGCAGTGTTGTTATTTATCTGCTCCTATTAGAAACCTAACATGACAGAATCTGATTAATGTCCTCCAAATTAGTTTTGAGGACAAAGGAGTCACCTCTGGCCTAGTTATCTCTTTCCTAGACTCAGCAAACAAAATGGGGAAAGCCCACTTATATGCAAAAATGGACCATCTACTGATGTGCTCTTGGCTGATGGAGGTCACCTGGAACCCGGAGGTCACTGCCTGTGTGCATAAGCTTGGCCTTGCAAGTCCAGAACCTGTGTGGCTGATGCTGCAGGAGGAAGGAGCCATGGCTCCAGGCAAATGGAAAGAATTGCCCTTCACCCCAAGGTGGTGGCAAGTGCTGAGGTGCCCCACCTAGGCCGATCTGACTGAGTCTGGTCTGAGAACATTTGGGCCACCAGGGACTGATGCTGAGGGACAGGATGTGAATTCTGGCAACGGTGGGGGGGTTCCTTCAGGAGGGATCAATGCCGTCAAGGTAGGACTCAGACTTCATTTAAGGTAAAGAGCAGGATTCAGCCCTTCTGGGTTCAGTCTGGGGGAGATTTAGTCTGGCACAGTATATGTGAATAAAAGTTCAAGTACTTATGTAATACAAGCTTTGATACAGAAAGGAGATACAATTTGAAACATGTATGTCCCTAGTGACAGATCACCAAAACATATGAAGCAAAAGCTGTTGGAATGAGGGGAGAAATCATTCTACAATAATAGTTGGAAATTTTAATCCCCCAGTCACAATGACAGGGAGAACAACCAGATGGAGGATAAAAGAGAAAACAGGGGACTTAACACAATAAACATCTATCTCCAACAGACACACACAGGACACTCCACCCAGAACAACAGCACACACACTCTTCTCAAGTGCGTGTAACCTTTTCCAGGACAAACATATGTTAGACCACAAATGAAGTTTCAATAGGCTTAAAGACTATCTTCTGTGACCACAGAAGGATGAAGTTTATAGCTATAGATGTTTGCATTAAAAGAACAAGATCTCAAATTAACAACGTAACTTTACAATTTAAGGAACTATAAAAAGAAAAATAAGCTAAGCACAGAGCCAGCAGAAGAAAGGAAATAATATAGATTCAAGCATAGATTAGTAAAACAGAGAACAGAAAAACAATAGGAAAAAATCAATGAAACCAAAAGTTGGTTTTTCAAAAAGATCAACAAAGTTGATGAAACTTTAGCTGGATAGGATTAAGGAAAAAAGAGAAGACCCAAATTACTGAAATGAGAAGTGAAAGTGGAGACAGTACTACTGGTTCTACAGAAGCACAGATTAGAAGAAGACAGTATGAACAATTGCACACAGGTAAATCGGATAACCCAAAAGAAATGGACAGATTTCTAGAAAGCAGAACCTGCCAAGACTGAATTACAAAGAAAGAGAAAATCTGAATAGACCTGTAACTAGTAAGGGGGTTGAACTTGTAAGAAACCTACAGAGAAAAGCTGTGGCCTCATCGGTGAGTTCTGCCAAACACTCAAAGAAAAAATAATACCACTTCTTGTCCAGCTTTTCCCAAAAATTGAAGAGGGGAGACCACTGCTTAATTCATTCTATGAGACCAGAATAAATTTCCTACCAACACCAGACAAAGACAGTACAAAAAAAAATAGAAAGAAAGAAAGAAAAGAAAAAGATAAAGAAAATATCCCTTATGGATATTGATGTTAAAATACTGAAAGCTGTTTTCTGAGTGGATGGACCTATATAGAGTGGATAATAAAAATTCAATGCATTTGAATCTGCCCATGGTTTTGATGAAGGAATAGATAGCATTTTATAGAGAGCCAAAAGAAATTTTAAGCTTACCTTTACTGAATGAGAACTGAACAGGATTAAGATCTATATTTTGTATGGTGAGGTGAAATTTTGGTATTTGGTAGATTTTTTAAAAAGGTAAAGGAAATTGTCACAGTCACAAATGTCTGCATGCCAAATGAAGAGAAGTGGGGGAACAGTGCAACACCAGTATGTAATCTTATGGAGGCTGTGGACTAAATTCTGGACAAAGGAAGTTTTGAAAGAAACTTTTGGTTGTCTTGATGTTTTTTAAAGCCAATCTGAGTGGATAAAATGTCCAGTTTTTCTACCATTAGCTTTTTCCTTTCCAAACACAGGTAGTGATTTTAGTGGACTAAATTACTCTTTAATGGCTGGGTGTGCTAAGGAAGAAAGCAGTGTGATTTTCTCCTGGGGGGTGTGTTAATTGCACTTATCAGGTGAAGAAGTTCTCATATTTTATAACAGGAGGGGAGAAGCACAATTAAAAGCAAGACATCCTCAAGTTAGAGTTATTTCCTTGGATGTTTGCATTTAAAGGCTTGGTTCTCAGGACCAAGAGAACACACCTCTTGCTGTCAGAGGACCTGAGGAAGGAGGTAAGCATTTTAAAGAAGGAAATCTGGGGCTCATTTCCTTTTGTCAGAGGTGTAGGTAGTTACTATTTAAGTTTTTATTCTTTCTTAAGTGTAGGACATTTATTCCTCCATTGCCCTGATAGGAAAAGTGGAGGTTTAGACATCAGTGGAGGTTTTGCTGAAAGATAGGTGGGCTTTGAATTACTCTTGGGGCCACATTTCTGTTTTTATACAGACCAGATTAGTAAAACAAGGTTGGTTGTTTTCAGTTCTTCAAAGAATTGCATATCCTACTCAGTGATAACATCAAGGGGCAGATGCCTCCATCCAACTTCATTATCTTGTATTGCTTCTTTCTGTCAAGGAAGAGACTTCCAACTAAGGTACGAATCAGAAGATTCCCGTGTCTAGATTTAGAGCTGTGTGCCTTTGGGATGTTCTCATAGTTCCTTCCACAGAGGTTCAGCGTGCTCTCTCTCTCCCTCAGAGTGCATAGTTCCCTTTCAACCCAGTTGGTCTTAGCAAAGAAAGGCCTCACAAATAGCTCCTCTCAGGCCTGGGATAGCAGCCCCCAAATGGGACAAGTTCTGAAACATAAGATCCTGGCAAAGGATCTGGCCAGTTGGATTTGGTGAGGATTTTCTCCAGGGGGGTTGTCTGGAAGATTGCATGGGGACAGTATACGTATGCGTGGGAAGGTTGATGGTGTAAATGGATTTTAATTTTTGCTCTAAACCTGATTTCTGTCCTTGTTTTGTTAAGGAACTATTCTTAGTCTAGCCATGATATTCTTTTGCCTTTCTTTCAATTTGATCATTCAAGAGGTTTTAACAGGATATTTGTTTTAGTGTGAACCTGTAAAAAAATTGTTGCAAATATTTTCTTATCAGGTATTTGGCCAGGACAACCAGTAAATTCTCCCAGCAGTGTTGAAGTCCTTTTTCCTCCTAGGGGATCTCCAAAGTTATAGCTATTGGTTGTGACTCAAAACCAGTAAGTCTGTTTTTATAGCTTAACTATAGACAAAAATATGTCACTAAGGAAGGTGAGAAAAGAGCAGGCCTATCATCCAGGGTCCCTCTCAAAGAGCCCCTCTCAAAGAGCCCACAGAAGTAAAGAGGAGATGAACAGGAGAAAAGGTTTATTTCTAAGCACACAAGAGCCAACCAGAAAAACAAATACCATGTTAAATGGTGAAAGGTAAAGGCTTTTTATCAACCTAACTTAATAGGGCAAAGGGAGAGGAGAGAATTGGCTTCTATGACAGGTTTCTTCCAGAAAGATAAATGGGTTCTTTGGAAAACAATGGGATATAAGAAAGTTTGTGATAATGTTCATCAGTACACAGATGGGTGATTTTTGCATCTCTTCAGGGTTCTAAAACACCCCACAGAAAGGATTTATGGTAGGTTCACTCTTGGTCTTGCTCCTGGAAATAGAAGCCATCCTGATGAGGGAATTGATAGCTCTGGTCATTTCTCAGGACTTTCTGCTTTTATTCAGATAAGGGAAACTCTAAAAAGGCTTTTCTTCTGCATCTGTTGGCTCTCAGGTATCTTCAGCTGAAAGTGTCTTTATACCAATCATGGGGTTCTACCTGGCTTCCCATTCCTCAAACTTTGTTCTTCTTTTTCAAGATTCTCTGATATGTTCTGAGTCCCTTGCATTTTCCACGTGAATTTTAGATTGGTTGTCAATTTCTGCAAAACACCACCTGGGGTTTGGGTAGGGATTCTTTGACTCCTTAGATCTATTTGTGGCCTGTTGCCATCTTAAGCCTTCAGCCTTCAGCTCCATGAATATGGGGTTATTTTCTGTGAATGTAGGTCTTAATTTCTCTCAACAAAATCTCTCATCTATTGTAGTGTTCAGTGTCCAAGTCTGGTACTTCTTCACCTCTGCTGGATACTGATTCAGGACGCAGACATTGTAGAAACTCTACTGCCATGGAGCTGACTTGGAACTGAGTCTTGAGAAGGTTTTGTTCTTTATTAATTCTTAACTCATTTAGAATTCATTCTTTTACTCTCATAAATGCTTATTGTCCTTGTAATAAAATTTTTAAAAATAGAAATAATACACTTTAATTATTCCATAGATGAGTAATGAATGGGTCACATTAACATAGGATTTTAATCCTTTTAGAATGAATAGAGTAATACAGATACATTATAAAAAATTGAAATATCACCTAAAGTAGAAGAGATCTCCAAATCCCACCCACAGAGGTGACCATCATGAATGGTTTGGTGCACAGCTCTCAGTCTCTGTCTCTCTCATTCTGTCTATTTCTATCTCTGTCTCTCTCACACACTCAAATCAGATTCATTTACATTTATGCTGATTTCACACATATGTGGTTATGCAGATGGGACCTGGGATGCAGATGGTGGGTCCACATGCATCCACCCTGAGGGCTCCCCTGACATCAGGTAGAGACCCTGCACCCAATTCTCTAGCTGCACAGCATTCATTCATCCATGTGAACCAGAACTGATGGATCCCATCCCCCTCCATGAACATTAGTGTTGCTTCCAATTTCCTGCTATTTCAGCCAGTGTTGTGATGAATACCCTTGAAAAGACATCTTTGAAAAATTGTGCAAGAACTTTGGTGGGATCAGCTCTAAGGATCAGCATTGCTGGGAAAGGGATGCACCTGTGGCACTTTGATACATCCTGCACACTGTTCTCCCAGAGAGAATTGTCCATTCACTCTTCCTTCCAGGGGATCTGCTGGGGTCTGTGCTTCCTCACATTTAGTTGTCACCAGACTAAAGACCTGCCAGTGTGATGGTGACCAATACTGTCTCCACAGTGTGTACATCTGCGTGTGTCCTCAACTACAAGGTCAAGCATCTCTAACACACACTGGTCACCTGCATTGTCTCTCATTAGAACTGCATGTGTTTGTTCTGTTTCTGTTTAGAACACTGGGTTTTGAGAGGTTTTTGGATCACAGGGATGTGAAAACTTTCTCTGACCTTGAGTTATGAGAAATGATTTTCCAGGTTGTGGTTTGTCTTTCCAGCTGTCTTTCTTGGCTTTTATTTGTTTTTTGTTTGTGTTTGGTTTTGTTTTGTCACAAGAAGAGCTAAGCATCTCCCTTCTGTCTTCTGGCTGAGGTGTCACAGGCAGAACAGCAGTATCTACCCTGAGATTATGCACATAGTTACTAAAATGGTTTCATTTTGTACATCTCATCTTTAATCCATCTGGATTTCCCTTTCAAATAACAAAAATGCTATCTCAAGTAAAAAAAAATCATCAGCCCCCACTTAAAATAGTGGGCAGAAACAAAAACTACCTTTTGTATAGTTTCATTGGTAGGGAACGTCCAGGAGAGGTAAAGACACACAGAGAGAAAGGGGATTAGGAGGGTTGTCAGGGGCTGGGGAGGGAGGAAGGAGAGCGTGTGCTTTAGATACAGGGTTTTACTTTGAGAAAATAAATGGTCTGGAACTAGACAGTGGTGATGTACACACAGCATTATGAATGCTCTTAATGCTCCTGAATTGCACAATTTAAAAGGGAAAATTTCTAAATTTTATTACTGTAGACTTAAAACAAACATAAATGACACCATAAATAACATGAAATAAAAAGAGGAAATTACAGAGAACCCAAACAAAAATAATGCCACAGGAAGGGAAGTAAAGTTCAGGTGTGGGCACGGATGATGGTGAGAATTCAGAGATGACAGTGTTGCTGGCTGCAGAGGTGGCTCAGCCCGTGGGGGTGGTGATGTCTGAATTGGCTCTGGGTCACCTAGAGATGCAGATGCAGGTGCCGGAGGAGCTGCAGGAGCAGGCACAGGGTCTCCCTGCAGGACTGGTGGAATTGGACCCAGTCCTGGGTCTCTTACAGGAGCAGGAGCAGAGTCTCCCTGCAGGGCAGGATGCATTGGACCTGGTCCTGGTTCTCCTTCAGGAGTAGACACAGACCTTCCTTGCCAGCATGGTGTTTCCTTATCTCACTCTGGGTCTCCTGCTGGATCCAGATCTTCCTTTTGTGGGTCTCTGGCATCTTCCCCTGCCCTTACCTCCTCTGGATATATATCTGTTGGAAGTGGAGAGAACCTTAAGTCTTGTGGAAATGCTAATGCTATGAGAGAGGAAAAATTTACCTATGTGCCTCCCTTTCCATGTGCCTTTTCAAGGACAGAAATTTTCCCAGACCTTTTCAGACAAGTCCCACCCAAGAACTGCCAAAAAGATGTGTTCTGTGACTGCATTCCACCACATGGGTGGTCTGAGGCCAGTCTTAGCTCTGGTCCCAACAGCAGCCTCTGGGGACTCCTCTCTGTGTGGCCCAACCCTTGCCCCCCCTCACATACATACATGCAACCACGCCTGCCTTCCTCACCTTTGGACTCTGTCACAGTGTGCTCCTGATCCTCCAGCTGACACACAGGGAGGTTGGCTTGACGCTCCAGGTCAGAGCCAGGTGTGCTGTGCTGCCCATCAGCCCCAGGCAGGACCCTGGTGAGTGGCCTGGGTGGTGTCTGGGCAGAAGGCCTGCCCTGTTCATCTCTGGGCCTTGGTTCTGAGGACCCCTCCATGTCCACAGTCACCCAGAGCCTGTGCTGGCCCTCAGCAGTGTGGCACACCAGCCCCTCGGGGAGGTGGAGTGGGTGTCCCCATTCACCAGCTCCTCTCTGATCTGTGGCATGAGGCTCTGCAATGACAGTGACTGGCAGCTGGCGCAGCTGGAGGTCTCAGAGCCCTGCCTGGTCAGTATCACTGCTGCTTCTGCCCACTCAACCCTCTGCTGCCAAATCAGGCTCAGCCCTTGGTCTGCTCAGATAGTCACCTGGGAGGGAAGAGACACCCAGAGGGCCTGGGCTCCATCTCTGGCATCAGGGCCCTGCCCCAACTCTCCACATCCCAGCCAGCCAGCTTTGACCTGGGTTATGGGCATGACCGGTGCACCAGGCCTCCGACCCTTCCTCAGCCTGCTCTTGCTTGAGGCAGACCCCCTCCACACACATGAGTGCCCCACATCCACCATCCAGGAAGGGAATGTAGGGTTACCCAGATGGGATCCAAGTGGTGGCCTGGCCTGGGCGGGCCTGGCCTGGGCCTCCCTGTGTTACCTTTTGGTCCCTCTGGGCAAACAGCCAAAGGAGTCTGGGGTGAGACCTGACCCAACATTGGTGGCATAGGTAAAGGCCCTCACTAAAGGCTTTCCTTAGGCTGCAGCCTCTGCATATTGGGACACAACAGGACGTGTTTGAGTGTCTCCAAACAAGTGAGCTGGGTAGGGGGCTTCTCTAGAAAGTGGGTGCCTGGTAACCTAGGTTCCAGGTTCTGTTGGGCTCTATTGCCAAGGAAGTGAGGTCACTTCCTGGGGTCCCCTTACCCAAGCTTCCTCCTTACACCAAGCTCCCCAAGGGCCCCTCTGGGCTGCCAACTTCTCATCTCTCACCTTATGCCATGCCCACACACAGTGACACCAAGCCAGCCTGCCCCCACAGACCTGGGGAGGACTAGGTGCAGCCAAGGCCCCAGCTCTGAGGACATAGCTGGGTTTAGACCCAGCTCCCCTTTCTCAGCAGTGCTGTGACCCTGGACAAATCACATGCATCTCAGGGTCTCCCCAATACCCCATCTGCACTGTGGGGGTCATTCTGTTCTCTGCTTCCTAGGGAAGCCATCAGGTCTATACACCTAGAAATACCTACAGCACTTTTAACACCCGTAGGCTGGCATCACAGGGAGCTCGTGCACAGACTCAGCAAAGAAAGGATTCCATAGAGGGCTGGCAGAGCCCAGAGTACAACCCACACAGGCCTGGGTCTACTCTGGGGTCTGGAGAAAGTCATTCTCCTTGCTGCCTGCTTCCCAGTCCCCCCGTGGGTGTGTTGAAATTAAATATAATTCAGACATTGTCCACTCTGGCATACAGCCTTCCAGGTCCTCCTGTTATATTCAGACTCAGGTGCCAGTGTCTCATCTCAGCCTCTGTGTGGGCCTCAACTTTTTGAGGAACCATCATACCATTTGCCATAGTGGCTGCAACAGTGGATGTTCCCAATAAAAGGGCATGAGGGTTTCCTTCTCTCCACCGCCTCACCAGTGCTTGTCATTTGCTGTCTTTTGGATGACAGCCATTCTTTCAGGTGTGGAGAGATCATCTCATTGCAGTTTTGATGTGCATGTCTTTGATGATGAGAGACATTGATCATCTTTTCATGTTATCTGTTGGCCATCTGTATATATTCTGTGGAAAAATGTTTGGTCGTCTGCCAATTTTTAAATTAGGTTTTTGGTAGTTGAGTTGTGTGGGTTTTTTGTTGGTCTATTTTGGATATGAACCCCTTTTAGATGCATTTTTTTGTGAATATTTTCTCACATTCACTAGGCTGCTTTTTCATTTTGTGAATGGTTTCTTTTGTTGTTCTAAAGCTTTTCAGTTGGATGGAGTCCCATTGATTTATTTTGCTTTTGTTTCCTTGTTTGAGGAGACAGATCTAAAAGAATATTGCTAAGACTGATGTGAAAGAGCTTACTGCCGGTTTTCTTCCAGGAGTTTTCTGGCTTCAGGTTCTACAGTGAAGTATTTGATTCATTTAGAGGTTATTTTTGTAGATGGTATGAGAAAGGATTCCAGTTTGATTCCTGTGCATGTAGCTGTCCAGTTTTCCCAGTGCCACTTGTGGAAGATGCTGTCTTTTCCCCATTGTATATTCTCACTTCCTTTGTCATGAATGAATCGACCACATAAGCATGGTTTTACTTCTGGGCTTCTAATTCTGTGAATTTATGTGTATTTCTTTTGTGCCTATAGCATACTGTGTTGACGATTCTCGGTTTGTAGTAGGGTTTACGTCAGGTAGCCTATAGTAGAATGTGATGCCTTGAAGCATGACATGAAGTGTTTGTGCTTCTTTCTTAAGATTGTATTGATTATTCACGTTCTTTTTTGTTTCCACACACAGTTTAGAATTATTTGTTCTGGTTCTCTGAAAAATTCCATGGGTATTTTGCTAGGACTGGCATCAAATCTCTGCATTGCCTTGGAGCGTGGGATTCTTTTAACAATACGATTTCTTCCAATCCATGTGAGCACAGTATATCTTTCCATTCTTTGCGTCATCTTCACTGTCTTTTATCAACGTCTCCCAGCTGTCTGAGTGCAGGTCCGTGCCTCCTGGGTCGGGTGTGCTTCTGGGTATTATAGTTTGGTTATGGTCGTTGTTGGTGATGTTGTTTTTTTAGTTTCTCATTTGCTACCTTGTTGTGAGTGCATAGAAATGGAACCGGTTTATGTCTGTTTCGTATCTTGCAAGTTAATTGAATTTTTTGATGAGTTTGTTTATTTTTCAGTGTCACCTTCAGGATTCTCTATATACAGTATC
Organism: Vicugna pacos; assembly: GCF_048564905.1. Taxonomy (NCBI): domain Eukaryota; kingdom Metazoa; phylum Chordata; class Mammalia; order Artiodactyla; family Camelidae; genus Vicugna; species Vicugna pacos. The sequence continues at coordinate 18,101,547 of NC_133014.1, forward strand.
GTGTCATCTACAAACAGTGACGGATTTGCTGTTTCCTCTGTCATCAGATCTCTTTTATTTTTTCCATCTATTTACTGTGGTGGGGACCTCCTAGACCATGTCGAATGAAGGTGGTGAGAGGGGTCAGGGCTACAGTTGGGTTTGTGCATAACTGGCCCTCTTCCCTTCCCTCCGCCTCCATCACTCTGAGGCCTCCAGGAAGGACAGGACCAGTGCAGGGTGATATATGGCTCAGGGAGCTGAGCTGGACCATTGCTTTTTCTGCACCCAATCCCTGCCCCACGGGGTCCCGGGCATATTTTTGTGTACTACCTGTGTATCTTCTTTGGCCAGGTGTCCTTTAGATCTTGCCCTATCTTTAACGGGGTGCTCTGTATTAGAGTTCTTTATATTTTAAGACAAATCCTTTATTAGATGTGTGTTTGCAACTCTTTGTCTTCCAGTTTGCGACTTGCCTTTTGATTTTCTGAATAAGGTCTTTCACAGAGTAGAAATCTTTAATTTTATAAAGTTAATGATATTCCTTGAGTTTCTTTCTGGATTGCCTTTCTGTGTTGTGTTAAAACTCAAAGCTCACGATCTACATGACCAAACCCAAGCTCATGGTGATTCTCTTCTGTTTCCTTCTATAATTTTGAATAGCTTTGCATTAGAAATTTGTCTATGAATAATTTTGACTAATGTGGTGTAAGTTGTAATGTTTGCATCTGCATTCGTTTCATTCCATACGGTCTCCAATGAATTGTTCCTTAACTGTTTTGGAGAAGTAAGGGATTTTGTTTCCATTTCAGTTTGAATTTCCAGTTTAATGGGTTCAGCAGTTTCCCCAGCAGGGGGGTGCTGTCTCCAGTGGACTGTGAGAGGGGCCTGCATGTCCCGCACTGACCATGGGGCACGCGCGTCCCACGTGGAGTTGGCTCTGCACGCAGCTGAGAGGAGTTTGTCTCCTCGTTTACCACCAGGGCTGCAGGTTGGGACATGCTGCAGGTCAGTGTCTGCAGCAGGAGCTTGGTCTCCTTGGAACCCACCCCAGCTATGGCTTCAAGACCACACTGGGCAGTGTCCATGCAGACAGGAGCTGGGTTTCCCGATGACTCAGGTGCTGCCGGGATGAACAGGTGAGGAAAGATGGGGAGAAGCTCCCTGTGTGCAGCTGATGGCTTGTGGGGGGTGGTCTTCAGATGGCCAGGAAGGGCTTGGTGTGTAAAAGCAGGTTTTACAAGTTTTGTATGCAGTGTAGATGGCATGTGGTGTCCAGTTTCCCCAGCACAGCTTCTTGTGGGGGCCGTCCTTTCCTCCTGCTGTGTCTGAGCCCCTTTGTCATACTTTAACTGACCTAGTCCCCATGGATTTGTTTCAGGGCTCTCCATTCTATTCCTCTGGTCCACGTGCCTGTTTTTGTGCCAATTCCATGCTGCTTTTGTGACTAGCTTCATGTAGTGTGAAGTCAGGGAGGGAGATGCTTCCAGCTTGTTCTCCTTTTTCAGGAATAAGAATTAAAATAATTATAAGAAAGTGTAGAATAGATAATAGTTTGGGCTTGTGCAGCCAAACAACAAAACTGAAGCTGATATCAGTGCAGCACAAGCTTTATTCAGTGGTCAAAGACTGGAACAGATCAACTTCTCACCCACAGAGTGAGAGGGATTTGATTTTAGAGTAAAGACAAAGGAGGAGAGTGTTTGTGTCTCAGCTGGGGAGCCCTTCTCGGCTCTCTCTGTTGGAGCAGCTGCAGTGCCAGTCCCTCCTGAGGTGAGCAGTTCTGGGGTTTTGGGCGGTGTCACCTGGCCTGCTGAGGTGCTCAGTGTCAGGGAACCCAAGAGCCAGCAGCCTAGTGGGGGTGCTGGGGACTCTCAGAATCCCAGCAGATGTCTCTCTGAGCAGACAGCCCAGCCAGAGTGGGGCAGCTTTGGGGGGTTACAGGTGGGAGAGAGTCACCATCTCATTGATGCTTCAGAAATTTGGGATGGGATGTGAGATGCACTGTTGGGGCAGGAGCTTTGTCAGGGCCTGATGGAGGAGCCGGGCACAATATCTAGCTTGGGCCAGAGCTGTAGAGGGGAAGTCCTGCGGGAACAGGCTCTGGAGGAAGAGCTGACTGTCATGGAGGCACAAGGAAAGTGGGGGACTGGGAGACACCAGGTGTCTGGGCTTAGCAACCAAGGGAGGCAGGGCTGCCTCCTAGGGTGGGGGGAGTGGCAGGGTCACAGTCCTGTGAGAGGCCTCTTAGCCTCAAGGTGAGAGGAGGATGAAGTGGTTAGACAGATGCATCTGACCTGGAAGAGGGGTACAGGGTGGAAGGGGAGAGGCTGAGTGGGGGCAGGTGGGTTACAGCAGACTCCATGCAGGGGACTGTGGTCCTGATGGAAGCAGCTCAGAGCCAGAGAGGAGTGGCTATCAGGTGCTCAGCATCACTCTCCTGTTCCTTTATAAAGCCACTGTGTGAGACTGAAACACTGCCAGTGGATCCCTGAGTCCAGTTCTGCCTTGGCTTCATCCAAGGGGCACAGGTGAAAACAGAATCACTGCAGGCCCCGCCCATGTCCCCACAGGGAATGAATCCCATCAGGGCACCAGGCTTACAGACTTCAGGAGACCCCTGCCCTCAGGACTGGTCTTCTTCCTTGCTTTGGCCTGCTGGTCAGAGATCCAGGTACCCCATCCTGGCTCCACCCTCCAGGGCCTGGATTCTGGGACAGCTTGGGGGTGGTGCAAGACCCTCATGCTCCTTTATCTGCCTTGGGGTGAGAATGTCTTAAAAGCTGCATTAGCTGATTTCAAAGGCCTGAGTGTTTCCAGCAGGTATGGGGGAAAGGAAGGTGTGTGTGATTCCTACATCTGCAGGACCTTCCCAGGGTAAAGAATTGTGTCTTCCCCCTCCCATTCCACTCCCCACACCATCTATCCAGGAAGCTCAGATTCAGGAGTATGAGGGCCAATGCTCTCCCCTTGCTTATTTGTGACTTCCCATTCCCACAGCGAGGATCCTTGTTCCCATCACCTGCCCTTTATCACCTCATTTCTCTTTTCCAGGTTACATTCACAGTGGTTTCAGAATTGTTAGCTACTACACCCCGGAAAGAACTTTATAATACAAAGCCCACAGTTTAACAATGGTCCATTCTGCCTTTGCAGAATTATTCTGTGCATTTCCAAAGTTAACTGAGGTCAGCACCTCTTGCCCCACCACCGACTGAGTTTTTACACCCATTTCTAATACAGTTAGATTCTGTCACATTGTGTGTTCCATCTTGCGATGCTGCTACACCCTAAACAGCTAAATTTGAGTAGATTATGATTGACCTTTGGGCTGTACAAAGGTGTGGGCTTAGACATACTTACAGTGACACCAACCTAAAGTTTCACATGGGATACTTCAACCCCCAACCCCATCCTATGATCTGCTCATGTATATAATTGTGCCTTTTCCATGATTGTCATAAATAGGATCATACAGTGTGAGGCCTCCTCAGACTGGATTCTTTCACTTAGTAAATATACAAGTAAGATTTACCCATGTCTTTCTGTGGGTTGATGGCTTAATTTCTATTGCTGAGTAGTATTCCACTGCATGTGTGGGAGAAAAACAAGTTTTCCCTCTCTCCTTCTAGGTCCTTGGTTAACACTGCCCTCCCTCCCATAAGACAGATTACAGGGAGAAGAAGAAGCAAGTTTAATAACATGCATACATCCTGTATACAGGGGAGATACCCAAGAAAACTGAGTCCATTCCTGAAATGGCCAAAAGCATCATTTAAATATCACCTTCAGCTAAAAACAAAAGCAAGGCCTTGGGGAGGGAGGAAGTCATTTATGGCAGGTTATCATGAAAGCTCAATAAACAAGGATGTAAAGTTTAAAGTTTGTGTCTCCGTTCACTTCATTCCATATGGCTTCCAATTGATTGTTTCTTAAGTATTTGGAGAAGCTATGGATATTTGGCTGTATTTCAGTCTGAATTTCCAGTGTAAAGGACAGAGCAGAGCTGCTGTCAGGGCGGGGCCTCCGCTGGCTGTGAGGGCGGCTGGGTCCGCGCTTTCCCATTGGCTGGCGGGGCCCAGAGCCCGCCTCCCCCAGCTGCGGCGGGAACTCACCTGCGTTCTGCCTGAGGATCTGGCGTCCTGCGCAGCTGCCTGGAGCCACATCTCCTTTGGACCCGCCGGGGCTTCGGGACAACAGGGGGTTATGTCCACGCTGACTGGAGCCCAGTCTCCTCAGGACCCAACAGGAGGTGCTGCACTGAGGGAAGGTGAGGAGGAAGGAAAAGTGAGGGAAAGTGAGGAGAAGCTTTCCGTGAGGGGCTGACGGCTGAGGGGAGGCCCTCCTCAGAGGCCCCGGGGGAGGAAGGGCTGGATGTGGGATGCTGTGGGCTTTAGTCAGGTTCTGTGTGTGGTGCAGACACTGTGCCGTGTCCTTCTTTGCTGTGTGGTGTCCAGTTTCCCAGCGCCATTCATCGAGGGGACTGTCCTTTCCCCGGTGCAGGCTCCTGGCTCCTTTCTTGTGAGTTAACTGACCACACACCCGTAGGTTTGTTTGCAGACTCTCTCTGGTCCATGTCCCTGTTGTGCCAATTCCACAATGTTTTGGTGACTGTGCTTTTGTAATGCTGTGTGAAGTCAGGGAGGGAGATGCCTCCAGCCTGTTTCCCTTTTGTAGAATCTCTCTGGCTGTTCAGGGTCCTTTGTGTTTCCACGTGAATGTTAGGAATGTTTGTTCTGTTTCTGAGAAAAATGCCACTGAAGTTTATTTTATTTTATTGAAGTGCAGTCAAGTCACGATGTTCTGTTATTTTCTGGTGTAGGGCATAATGATTTGACGAGGCTTGCTTTGAGTTTGAGCACTGCCTTGGGTAGAATGGGCATTTTAACAACATTAATTCATTCTGTCCATGAACAGAGGCTATCCTTTTATTTATTTGTGTCTGTTCAGTTTCTTTCCTCAGTGTCTTATAATTTTCAGTGTGCAGGTCTTTCACACCCTTGATTAAATGTATTCCTAGGTATATTTTGGATGCAATTGTAAATGGGATTTTAAAAAATGTCTCTTTCTCATGTTTCATTATTAATGTATAGGAAGACAACTGATTTTTGTGTATTGATTTTGTATTTTGTAACTGTACTGAAATCATTCATTAGTCCTAACAGTTTTTTGATGGTTTGATGCAGAAAACTAGAAATCAGAAATCGCCCTGTTTGGACTCCATCCAGGTCATCCACAGCACCTAAAACACAGTGGTTCCTAATCTTCCCACGGTGCCTCTAAATTACCTGTGGACTCCTGCAAGGACGATGAGCATCAGCACTTTGGGTGAACTGGATCGCGTTAAGGGTGGGCCTCTATGAGGAAATCTGATGTCTTCTCTGCTTTTTTTGGCGTGGTGTTGCCATGGTTGTTTTCAAAAGTAATTTAGTTTCTAATAAAGTTTTCTTACAAAGTTCCATATAAAATACTTTAAATAGCATCACGCAGTACTCGCATTTGCCCCCTCACATGGAACACTCCAGTGGGTCTTACCTAACACTGGGGTACTCCCCCAGGGACCCAGCACATAAACCCCAGGTGAGGAGATTGTATGGTTCACCTTGTAACCCTATCCACAGGCCCGCTTCAGCCTTCCCCTTTGCCCCAACTTATGGAAATCCCTTTTCCATTCTGTGCCAGTTTTCTTTTTCTGAAACTATTACTGAGGGTTTCCCTCTTTTTCAAAATCTTAATGGATTTAAAGTGCACAAGATGAATATGATCTGGGTGGCCTCTTCTGTGTGTCTCCTTTCACTTAGAATGTTTTCAGTCTTTATCCAATTTGATTCATTAGTGATTCATTCACATTTTTCACTGTCATTAAAAATACGGAACATAGCATTTATCATTTAAAGCATTTAACTATGCAGTTCTGTGGTATTCACTAAATTCACATTGTTGTACAGATGCCTCACCATCTGTCTCCAGAACTTACTCATTTTCCCCAAGTGAAGCCCTGTGTCCAGTGAACACTGACTCCCCTCAGCCCCTGGCAAGGACACTCTTTCTGTCTCCGCATTTGACTTCTCTGGATGCCTTGTACAAGGGGAATCCTGTAATATTTGTCCTTCTGTGTCTGGCTTGTTTCACTTAGCATAGTGACTTCAAGATTTATTCACATTGCAGCATGTGTCATAATTTCCTTAGTTTTTAAGGCTGTGCAGTATCCCACTGTGCATATACCACATGTACTTTATCCATTTACCTGCTGATGGACAGGTGAGTCATTTCCACCTTTTGCTGTTGTGATTAGTGCTGCCATGGATATGGGTGTACCCATTTCTATTCCAGTTCCTGCTTTCAAAATATTTTGAACATATATCCTGAAGTGGAATTGATGGATCACATGTCAACCCATGTGTAAGGTTTTGAGGAACTCCTGTATGGTTCTCCATTGTGGCTGCACCATTCTAGCCCTTTATATGGCAGAATAACATGGCAGTTTATGGATGTACCCTATTGTTTATCTCTTTAGCCTTTGATGGACATTTGAATTGTTCTACCTTTGGGGCCATTGAGCATAGTGCTGCTGTGAACATTTGTGTGCCTTTTTTTTTGTTTGAACACCGATTTTTAATGTTTTGGGGTCTATATCTAGGAGTGAAGTTGTTGAACCATAAGGTAACTGTACTTTTTATCTTTTTGAGGAAATAACAAACTGGACACATGGGCTGTAGGATTTTCCAATTTTTCAAGTAACGTTTAAAAGTTTCAGTTTCTCTACATTTTGGCCAATATTTGTTGTTTTAGTTTTCTTGACTGTAGGGCTTCTAGTGTGCTTAGGAGGGACGGCATTGTGGTATTCATTTACATTTCCATCACGGCTGATTTTTAACATCCTTTCTGTGCTTGTCGACTATTTGTCTTGTCTGGAGAAGGGTCTATTTAAAAAAGATATATTTAATTTTTAAATTTATTGGCGTTTTTCTTTTTCATTTTATTAGGTAGAATTATTACTGTTTGACTGCACATATACATTATATTACATGTAAATACATATATACAATATACTGTACAATTTTTTTTAGCTTACATATAGAGAAAGGTCTAAGTCCTTTTACCATGTTAAAAATGGGTTTGCTTTGTCTTTTTATGAGTTTTAAAGTTCTTGATATATTCTTGATAAAATTTTTTCAAGTATATAATGTGCAAATATTTTCTTTGATTTTGTGTGCTGTCTTTTCAGTTTCTGGATAGCATCTTTGATGTACCAAAGTCTTTAATTTTGAGGAAAGGCGATTTATTTTTTTCTTTCCTTGCTTGTGTTTGCTATCAGATCTAAAGAAATTGCTAAATCCTATGTCATGATGACTCATCCCCGTTGTTTCTTTGAGAGTTTATACAGCTTCCCTCCCTATCTGTGAGGTATTGGTTCCAGGACACCCTGTGGATACTAAATATCTGTCAGTGTTCAAATCCATTATATAAAATGGTGTAGTATTGACAAATAATCTAAGCACATCTTCCTGTATATTTAAAATCATCTCTAGATCACTTATAATAAATAATACATTGTAAATGATATGTAAATAATTGTGAAGAAAATATAATATTATTTAAATAGTTTCTGGCATGCCACAAATTCAAGTTTTTCTATATGGAACTTTCTCAAATTATTCTTTTTTATCTGAAGGTGACTGATTCTGCAAATGTAGAATCAGCAGATGAGGGCTGATTGTCACTTTACCACTCTTTAAATTTAAGCTTTTTATGTATCTTGAGTTAATTTTGCATGTGGTATGAAGCAAGGATCCAATTTCATTTCTCTTAGAAATGAAAAAGTTTCACTGGATAGACAATTGTCTGGCACCACTTGTTGAAAAACACACTTTTCCCCCCAATTTAATGTTGCCCACTGTGTTTAAAAAAAAAAACAAATCAGTTAGTGGATGTGTCTTTCCATATTAGAGTTTTGCTCTGGATACACGCCCAGCCGTGGTATCTCGGACTTTTCTTGCTTCTGACCTAAGCAGGAGAAGGTCACTATGTGGAACCTACACTTCAGGGGAGGGGGCTTTAGCTCCACCTCCTTGATGGATGTCATGGATTGTTAGGAATTCTTCTGCATAGGAGTTCTCCATTCAATCCCATCTATTAAAAAACAGCAACAACAACAACAAGAAAACCCAACAACCTATGTCATCATTTAACTTCACCATTGTGGACACCTGAATAGTTATTTCAGTCTTTTGGTTATAATCCAGCACTACAGGTTTGGCTGCTCGGTTTATTCCTGCTTTGGCTACTGAGAACTCTTTAATTGGCTCCTGTTTCCTTTGAAGTCATTCCATATTTTGGGTTTTTCCGCCCTGGTACCTCCTTACTTTCTGATACAAGATTCAAGATGATCCTGGCTCATATATTGACTGCCTCAGTCCTAGTATAAACCATTTCTTCATAGAGTCCTGATTCCTTTAATTAAAGAATGGTATTAAGAACTTACATATGGGAGGAAAATGTTCTCAGCTGACAATGCAAGGAAATGCATGCATGTGTTCCCACCTTAGTGTATTGTTGTTGCTCAGGGACCACCATCCACCCACTCCACCCCAATCTGCCTCAACCACATAGTGTTTTAAATTTAAGTTACTTAGAAATGGCCAGAGCAAGAGGGACACTTTGACCCCCTCTCTATCTCGCTAAAAGCAGGAAATAAGCCTGTCATGTGAAAGGTTCAGAGGCGCATATAAACACATCTCATAACTTCTTTAATTTACCACCCCAAGCCCAAACTCTGTTTAGGTTTTTCATTGAGTACCCAAAAGCTACATTTCTTTGGGCTGTCAATTCCTAACAAATTTATAGTTTTCTAGATGTAGAAAATCAGCCTGTTTTTACTACCTCTTACTTCTCATTTCTATGAGACTTTTGTGTGTAGGAATTAAATTGTCTTTTTCTTCTGCTGCTCTGTCTCGTGTTAGTTTTATCATTAGTCCAGCCACAAGAAGTCAAGAGGGATAGAGAGTGAAATTTCCCCCTCCCCAATAGTATACAGTCCTAATTGTAAAGATTTCTATGTGGAAATGTCTGTATTCATATTAAGCAGAAGACGGGTTTATACTGATGCCTCCAACTTGATCCATTATCTTATGGACAGTGTACATCTCCCCCCCAGCTTATCTGTAACTCCCAGTCAGACAGTAGAACCCTGGTTCCCACCATCTTCAGTCCATGCAATTCATTTCTCATTCTGCTCCAGATGAGTGGTTTCAGCGTTCTTAGCTCCTGCCCCTGTGGGATGGATCTTATAGATCCCACTGTTTACGTGCAGTATGCTGTTTTCCCTGTAGTCTACACATTCTGTTCATTCCTGCAGTTACTGAGGCTGGCCCCTTCTGCTCCACCAGCAGCAGTGAGTGTTTTCACACACTTCTAATACAGATTCTTTGTTACATCCTGCATTCCATCCTGTGACACTACCACTTACTTGATCACTTAATTTAATTGTTTCTGTAATATTTCTGTAAAAAATGAAAATGTCCCTCACAAAATGGCAACCTCTACTCAGTTTTTTGGGAGTCTTTAAAAGAAAATTACTCAGATTGTAGTAGTCATTAGGCTACAGACCTATTTGGAGGGTGGCATATTATGCTCCCTGTGACATGAATGTGCACTACTTTACTTATGAGTTCATCTACAGATGGGCATACTGATCACTTGAGTTTCTAAGCCGTTATGAATAGACCTCTTGTGCATTACTTGATGTTTTTGTTTCAACAGTTTTTCAAAGCAGATGTCTAAATTCAAGAGCTGGTTTTTGGGGGGACTCTAAGTTGAGAATGCTTAGCTTTGGGAGAAACTGCCAAACTGTCATCCAAAGTTGGCCATACCTGTTTTCCACTAGGATCTTGAATATATTTTTGCATGATTATTTACTATCTGTATACCTTCTTTAGCTTGACGTTTGTTTCTATCTTTACCCATTTTAGTGGAGTTGTTTTTTCTAGATTTTATTGGTATAATCTGAGTACAAATGCTTTATCA
>NC_133014.1:18121551-18127519 GCF_048564905.1 Vicugna pacos
TTAGGGTTAGGGTTAGGGTTAGGGTTAGGGTTAGGGTTAGGGTTAGGGTTAGGGTTAGGGTTAGGGTTAGGGTTAGGGTTAGGGTTAGGGTTAGGGTTAGGGTTAGGGTTAGGGTTAGGGTTAGGGTTAGGGTTAGGGTTAGGGTTAGGGTTAGGGTTAGGGTTAGGGTTAGGGTTAGGGTTAGGGTTAGGGTTAGGGTTAGGGTTAGGGTTAGGGTTAGGGTTAGGGTTAGGGTTAGGGTTAGGGTTAGGGTTAGGGTTAGGGTTAGGGTTAGGGTTAGGGTTAGGGTTAGGGTTAGGGTTAGGGTTAGGGTTAGGGTTAGGGTTAGGGTTAGGGTTAGGGTTAGGGTTAGGGTTAGGGTTAGGGTTAGGGTTAGGGTTAGGGTTAGGGTTAGGGTTAGGGTTAGGGTTAGGGTTAGGGTTAGGGTTAGGGTTAGGGTTAGGGTTAGGGTTAGGGTTAGGGTTAGGGTTAGGGTTAGGGTTAGGGTTAGGGTTAGGGTTAGGGTTAGGGTTAGGGTTAGGGTTAGGGTTAGGGTTAGGGTTAGGGTTAGGGTTAGGGTTAGGGTTAGGGTTAGGGTTAGGGTTAGGGTTAGGGTTAGGGTTAGGGTTAGGGTTAGGGTTAGGGTTAGGGTTAGGGTTAGGGTTAGGGTTAGGGTTAGGGTTAGGGTTAGGGTTAGGGTTAGGGTTAGGGTTAGGGTTAGGGTTAGGGTTAGGGTTAGGGTTAGGGTTAGGGTTAGGGTTAGGGTTAGGGTTAGGGTTAGGGTTAGGGTTAGGGTTAGGGTTAGGGTTAGGGTTAGGGTTAGGGTTAGGGTTAGGGTTAGGGTTAGGGTTAGGGTTAGGGTTAGGGTTAGGGTTAGGGTTAGGGTTAGGGTTAGGGTTAGGGTTAGGGTTAGGGTTAGGGTTAGGGTTAGGGTTAGGGTTAGGGTTAGGGTTAGGGTTAGGGTTAGGGTTAGGGTTAGGGTTAGGGTTAGGGTTAGGGTTAGGGTTAGGGTTAGGGTTAGGGTTAGGGTTAGGGTTAGGGTTAGGGTTAGGGTTAGGGTTAGGGTTAGGGTTAGGGTTAGGGTTAGGGTTAGGGTTAGGGTTAGGGTTAGGGTTAGGGTTAGGGTTAGGGTTAGGGTTAGGGTTAGGGTTAGGGTTAGGGTTAGGGTTAGGGTTAGGGTTAGGGTTAGGGTTAGGGTTAGGGTTAGGGTTAGGGTTAGGGTTAGGGTTAGGGTTAGGGTTAGGGTTAGGGTTAGGGTTAGGGTTAGGGTTAGGGTTAGGGTTAGGGTTAGGGTTAGGGTTAGGGTTAGGGTTAGGGTTAGGGTTAGGGTTAGGGTTAGGGTTAGGGTTAGGGTTAGGGTTAGGGTTAGGGTTAGGGTTAGGGTTAGGGTTAGGGTTAGGGTTAGGGTTAGGGTTAGGGTTAGGGTTAGGGTTAGGGTTAGGGTTAGGGTTAGGGTTAGGGTTAGGGTTAGGGTTAGGGTTAGGGTTAGGGTTAGGGTTAGGGTTAGGGTTAGGGTTAGGGTTAGGGTTAGGGTTAGGGTTAGGGTTAGGGTTAGGGTTAGGGTTAGGGTTAGGGTTAGGGTTAGGGTTAGGGTTAGGGTTAGGGTTAGGGTTAGGGTTAGGGTTAGGGTTAGGGTTAGGGTTAGGGTTAGGGTTAGGGTTAGGGTTAGGGTTAGGGTTAGGGTTAGGGTTAGGGTTAGGGTTAGGGTTAGGGTTAGGGTTAGGGTTAGGGTTAGGGTTAGGGTTAGGGTTAGGGTTAGGGTTAGGGTTAGGGTTAGGGTTAGGGTTAGGGTTAGGGTTAGGGTTAGGGTTAGGGTTAGGGTTAGGGTTAGGGTTAGGGTTAGGGTTAGGGTTAGGGTTAGGGTTAGGGTTAGGGTTAGGGTTAGGGTTAGGGTTAGGGTTAGGGTTAGGGTTAGGGTTAGGGTTAGGGTTAGGGTTAGGGTTAGGGTTAGGGTTAGGGTTAGGGTTAGGGTTAGGGTTAGGGTTAGGGTTAGGGTTAGGGTTAGGGTTAGGGTTAGGGTTAGGGTTAGGGTTAGGGTTAGGGTTAGGGTTAGGGTTAGGGTTAGGGTTAGGGTTAGGGTTAGGGTTAGGGTTAGGGTTAGGGTTAGGGTTAGGGTTAGGGTTAGGGTTAGGGTTAGGGTTAGGGTTAGGGTTAGGGTTAGGGTTAGGGTTAGGGTTAGGGTTAGGGTTAGGGTTAGGGTTAGGGTTAGGGTTAGGGTTAGGGTTAGGGTTAGGGTTAGGGTTAGGGTTAGGGTTAGGGTTAGGGTTAGGGTTAGGGTTAGGGTTAGGGTTAGGGTTAGGGTTAGGGTTAGGGTTAGGGTTAGGGTTAGGGTTAGGGTTAGGGTTAGGGTTAGGGTTAGGGTTAGGGTTAGGGTTAGGGTTAGGGTTAGGGTTAGGGTTAGGGTTAGGGTTAGGGTTAGGGTTAGGGTTAGGGTTAGGGTTAGGGTTAGGGTTAGGGTTAGGGTTAGGGTTAGGGTTAGGGTTAGGGTTAGGGTTAGGGTTAGGGTTAGGGTTAGGGTTAGGGTTAGGGTTAGGGTTAGGGTTAGGGTTAGGGTTAGGGTTAGGGTTAGGGTTAGGGTTAGGGTTAGGGTTAGGGTTAGGGTTAGGGTTAGGGTTAGGGTTAGGGTTAGGGTTAGGGTTAGGGTTAGGGTTAGGGTTAGGGTTAGGGTTAGGGTTAGGGTTAGGGTTAGGGTTAGGGTTAGGGTTAGGGTTAGGGTTAGGGTTAGGGTTAGGGTTAGGGTTAGGGTTAGGGTTAGGGTTAGGGTTAGGGTTAGGGTTAGGGTTAGGGTTAGGGTTAGGGTTAGGGTTAGGGTTAGGGTTAGGGTTAGGGTTAGGGTTAGGGTTAGGGTTAGGGTTAGGGTTAGGGTTAGGGTTAGGGTTAGGGTTAGGGTTAGGGTTAGGGTTAGGGTTAGGGTTAGGGTTAGGGTTAGGGTTAGGGTTAGGGTTAGGGTTAGGGTTAGGGTTAGGGTTAGGGTTAGGGTTAGGGTTAGGGTTAGGGTTAGGGTTAGGGTTAGGGTTAGGGTTAGGGTTAGGGTTAGGGTTAGGGTTAGGGTTAGGGTTAGGGTTAGGGTTAGGGTTAGGGTTAGGGTTAGGGTTAGGGTTAGGGTTAGGGTTAGGGTTAGGGTTAGGGTTAGGGTTAGGGTTAGGGTTAGGGTTAGGGTTAGGGTTAGGGTTAGGGTTAGGGTTAGGGTTAGGGTTAGGGTTAGGGTTAGGGTTAGGGTTAGGGTTAGGGTTAGGGTTAGGGTTAGGGTTAGGGTTAGGGTTAGGGTTAGGGTTAGGGTTAGGGTTAGGGTTAGGGTTAGGGTTAGGGTTAGGGTTAGGGTTAGGGTTAGGGTTAGGGTTAGGGTTAGGGTTAGGGTTAGGGTTAGGGTTAGGGTTAGGGTTAGGGTTAGGGTTAGGGTTAGGGTTAGGGTTAGGGTTAGGGTTAGGGTTAGGGTTAGGGTTAGGGTTAGGGTTAGGGTTAGGGTTAGGGTTAGGGTTAGGGTTAGGGTTAGGGTTAGGGTTAGGGTTAGGGTTAGGGTTAGGGTTAGGGTTAGGGTTAGGGTTAGGGTTAGGGTTAGGGTTAGGGTTAGGGTTAGGGTTAGGGTTAGGGTTAGGGTTAGGGTTAGGGTTAGGGTTAGGGTTAGGGTTAGGGTTAGGGTTAGGGTTAGGGTTAGGGTTAGGGTTAGGGTTAGGGTTAGGGTTAGGGTTAGGGTTAGGGTTAGGGTTAGGGTTAGGGTTAGGGTTAGGGTTAGGGTTAGGGTTAGGGTTAGGGTTAGGGTTAGGGTTAGGGTTAGGGTTAGGGTTAGGGTTAGGGTTAGGGTTAGGGTTAGGGTTAGGGTTAGGGTTAGGGTTAGGGTTAGGGTTAGGGTTAGGGTTAGGGTTAGGGTTAGGGTTAGGGTTAGGGTTAGGGTTAGGGTTAGGGTTAGGGTTAGGGTTAGGGTTAGGGTTAGGGTTAGGGTTAGGGTTAGGGTTAGGGTTAGGGTTAGGGTTAGGGTTAGGGTTAGGGTTAGGGTTAGGGTTAGGGTTAGGGTTAGGGTTAGGGTTAGGGTTAGGGTTAGGGTTAGGGTTAGGGTTAGGGTTAGGGTTAGGGTTAGGGTTAGGGTTAGGGTTAGGGTTAGGGTTAGGGTTAGGGTTAGGGTTAGGGTTAGGGTTAGGGTTAGGGTTAGGGTTAGGGTTAGGGTTAGGGTTAGGGTTAGGGTTAGGGTTAGGGTTAGGGTTAGGGTTAGGGTTAGGGTTAGGGTTAGGGTTAGGGTTAGGGTTAGGGTTAGGGTTAGGGTTAGGGTTAGGGTTAGGGTTAGGGTTAGGGTTAGGGTTAGGGTTAGGGTTAGGGTTAGGGTTAGGGTTAGGGTTAGGGTTAGGGTTAGGGTTAGGGTTAGGGTTAGGGTTAGGGTTAGGGTTAGGGTTAGGGTTAGGGTTAGGGTTAGGGTTAGGGTTAGGGTTAGGGTTAGGGTTAGGGTTAGGGTTAGGGTTAGGGTTAGGGTTAGGGTTAGGGTTAGGGTTAGGGTTAGGGTTAGGGTTAGGGTTAGGGTTAGGGTTAGGGTTAGGGTTAGGGTTAGGGTTAGGGTTAGGGTTAGGGTTAGGGTTAGGGTTAGGGTTAGGGTTAGGGTTAGGGTTAGGGTTAGGGTTAGGGTTAGGGTTAGGGTTAGGGTTAGGGTTAGGGTTAGGGTTAGGGTTAGGGTTAGGGTTAGGGTTAGGGTTAGGGTTAGGGTTAGGGTTAGGGTTAGGGTTAGGGTTAGGGTTAGGGTTAGGGTTAGGGTTAGGGTTAGGGTTAGGGTTAGGGTTAGGGTTAGGGTTAGGGTTAGGGTTAGGGTTAGGGTTAGGGTTAGGGTTAGGGTTAGGGTTAGGGTTAGGGTTAGGGTTAGGGTTAGGGTTAGGGTTAGGGTTAGGGTTAGGGTTAGGGTTAGGGTTAGGGTTAGGGTTAGGGTTAGGGTTAGGGTTAGGGTTAGGGTTAGGGTTAGGGTTAGGGTTAGGGTTAGGGTTAGGGTTAGGGTTAGGGTTAGGGTTAGGGTTAGGGTTAGGGTTAGGGTTAGGGTTAGGGTTAGGGTTAGGGTTAGGGTTAGGGTTAGGGTTAGGGTTAGGGTTAGGGTTAGGGTTAGGGTTAGGGTTAGGGTTAGGGTTAGGGTTAGGGTTAGGGTTAGGGTTAGGGTTAGGGTTAGGGTTAGGGTTAGGGTTAGGGTTAGGGTTAGGGTTAGGGTTAGGGTTAGGGTTAGGGTTAGGGTTAGGGTTAGGGTTAGGGTTAGGGTTAGGGTTAGGGTTAGGGTTAGGGTTAGGGTTAGGGTTAGGGTTAGGGTTAGGGTTAGGGTTAGGGTTAGGGTTAGGGTTAGGGTTAGGGTTAGGGTTAGGGTTAGGGTTAGGGTTAGGGTTAGGGTTAGGGTTAGGGTTAGGGTTAGGGTTAGGGTTAGGGTTAGGGTTAGGGTTAGGGTTAGGGTTAGGGTTAGGGTTAGGGTTAGGGTTAGGGTTAGGGTTAGGGTTAGGGTTAGGGTTAGGGTTAGGGTTAGGGTTAGGGTTAGGGTTAGGGTTAGGGTTAGGGTTAGGGTTAGGGTTAGGGTTAGGGTTAGGGTTAGGGTTAGGGTTAGGGTTAGGGTTAGGGTTAGGGTTAGGGTTAGGGTTAGGGTTAGGGTTAGGGTTAGGGTTAGGGTTAGGGTTAGGGTTAGGGTTAGGGTTAGGGTTAGGGTTAGGGTTAGGGTTAGGGTTAGGGTTAGGGTTAGGGTTAGGGTTAGGGTTAGGGTTAGGGTTAGGGTTAGGGTTAGGGTTAGGGTTAGGGTTAGGGTTAGGGTTAGGGTTAGGGTTAGGGTTAGGGTTAGGGTTAGGGTTAGGGTTAGGGTTAGGGTTAGGGTTAGGGTTAGGGTTAGGGTTAGGGTTAGGGTTAGGGTTAGGGTTAGGGTTAGGGTTAGGGTTAGGGTTAGGGTTAGGGTTAGGGTTAGGGTTAGGGTTAGGGTTAGGGTTAGGGTTAGGGTTAGGGTTAGGGTTAGGGTTAGGGTTAGGGTTAGGGTTAGGGTTAGGGTTAG
>NC_133015.1:300000-407500 GCF_048564905.1 Vicugna pacos
GAGTCATTCTTCCCAATGCTAAGTCTTATTATGTGGTTACTAATAGTTATTAATTATACACTGTAGTAATGGTGTAGGAATAGACACATAGGTTGATGGAATGAAACAGACAATCCAGAAATAGATTCACATAAACATGCCCAAATAACTTTTGACAAAGGAACAAAAGCAGTTCAATAGAAGAAAGACAGTCTTTACATAAATGGTGCAGGAGCAGTTAGACATCCGTAGCTCCCCCGACCAATGAACCTTGACCTAAATCTTATGTTTTACACAAAAATTAACCCCAAATAGATCACAGACTTAAATGTAAAACATAGAACTACAAAAAGTCTAGGAAAAAAAAAAACAGGAGAAAAATCTTTGGGATCTAGGACCAGGGAAAGAGTAAAGACTTGACACCAAAAGCACAATCCATGAAAGAAAAAAACTGATAAATTTGACCTCATCAAAATGAAAAACTCTTTCTCTGCAAAAGATCCTGTTAAGAGAATGAGAAGACAAAGTACAGACTGGAAGAAAATATTTAAAGTCACATATGTGACAAAGGACTCGTATCCAGAATATATAAATCATTCTCAAAACTCAACATTAAAAGACAAAATCCAATTTGAAAATATGCAAAATACATGAGCAGGTATTTACTGAAGAGGATATCCAGATAACAAAAAACACACGAAAAGATATTCAATATGATCAACCATCAGAGAAATGCAAATTAAAACCACCATGAGCTATCACTACATACCTAACAGAAAGGGTGAAAAAAAATTAGTAATGACACCAAATAATGACCAGGATGCAGAGAATTTGGGTCATTCATACATTGCTGATGGGAATGTAAAAATGATACAGCCACTCTGGAAAACAGTTTTGCAGTTCCTTTTAAAACTAAAAATGGACTTACCATATGACCCAGCAATTGCACTCTTGGGCTTATATTCCAGACAAATAAAAACTTATTTTCTTGCAGAAACATAGATATGAATGTTCATGGCAGCATTATTCACAATAGCCCTAAACTGGAAACTATCCAAATGTCTTTCAATAGGTGAACGATTAAACAAAGCATGAGATGGTTCTCAACAACAAAAAGGAATGAACTATTGATATATGCAATGACTTGGATGAACCTCAAGGAAATTATGCTGAATGTGAAAAGCCAGTCTCAAAAGAACACATACTGCATGATTTCATTTATATAACATTCATGGAGTAACATAAGTGTACAGATGGAGGATGGATTAGTGGTTGTCTGGGGTTAGGAAAATGGGAAGGGGGAGGGTGGCTGTGGCTATAAAAACGTAGCCCAAGGGCATCTTGTGGTGATGGAAGTTAGGTATCTTTATAGTGGCGGTGATTCCATGAAATGACACATGTGATACTATTGCCTGGAGCTACACACACACACACATGCACCACACATGAAGATGATGAAATCTGAATAAACTCTGTAGTTGTTATCAGTGTTAACCTCCTGATTATGATCTGGTGACATAGTTCTGCAAAGTGTTAACACTGGGGGAGGTGCATGTACATGTTTGGACAACTTCTTGAGAATCTACAATTATTTCAAAATAAAATGTTTAAAAAATAAGAATCAACATATCGCCCTTTCTACATCCCTTCTAGTCAACTGGCCAATCAACAATAGCAATTAACTGTGCCGGTGACATGTGGCTTAAGTGCAGAAAATTTTTAAAGAAGATAATCCGATCAAAACAACTGGAATAAGTGTGCTGTCACAGTCCCAGGAGTGATGGAGCCTACGGTCCCAATGAGGGCACCTGGGTAGGCACACTGAGTGATCACGTGAGACTGACTCTCCAGTACTCGGAATCCAGGGACTCATTTTGGGGCCGAGAGGCAGAAGAAGCACAGGGGAGGTTTACAAGAATGAGATGATGGGAAAGCAGCAGCAGCAGAGCAAGGGGGAACGCAGAGGGGCTAGCGGGAGGTGTGGGGACCAGCAGAGAGCAGGGTCAGGAGCGGGAGCGAGGCTGGCGTGTGGCGCAGTGCTCCTGGGCCCACCTGCATGAAGGCTCCCAGGATTTTCCGGGCTTCCTGATAGAGCTTCTCTCCATCCCAGCGAGGGTTGAGTCTCTTTAGTTCTCTGGCCAGACGGTTGTGCTCTCGGAGAAGCAGGTTGTGGGAAGCAGCCAGGAGGATCTGCTCTGAGGCTCGGGAATCTCCTGAAAGCCTGCAAGGTAGGAAGGTAGGTTCCCCGGAGCAACCCCAGACCCCAGGGACCTGCACGAAGAAATCAGTGACAATGTCCCAAAGAGAACCTCTCCTAAGCCCCTCCTTCCAGTTAATTTAAGGGAAGTCAGGTGGAAAGAGATCAGGGTTGGGATTCATAGATTTGAATCTCAACTCTACACACACACTTTTAGCCATGTGACTTAAGACTTCACATTTCTAAGCCACCGTCTTCATATCTGGGAAAATGGGGCTAATAAGGTCGACCCTCAAGACTGACAGAAAGACTACAGGTGACATTAAAAAATTAAAATTTGGTAATTAAATCCCAACTGCCTTCCAAGATGGGACCCACAAATAAACAAGGGACTTTTCATTGTGTGGAACAACTTTGAAGGTTTTAGGAATCCAAGTTTGAGAGTAGGGTCCAATTCCTCTGTGTAATACAGGATGAGATAGAGGCAATTGGGAGGGACGGAGGAATAGGATGGGAGGTCAGATAGATGGTGCAAGACCGGATCTTTCTCTTTGTGTCCTCCAATCTTCAGGAAAGTCTGTTAAATTCACAAATGCTTAGTCGTACTGGGTAATTTTTGGGGGGGAAAACAGGCAAAGGCTTGGTCTGGATTGATGTGAGAGATGCAGGGACAGAGCTAAGAAAAGATCTGGCCCTACAGACTGGCCTCCTGCCATGTCTGGGTGGCAAGGGGCTTGCCCTGGGGGAGTGGATCTTTAGAAGAGAGAAAGCCTCCAAAAGCCAAAGGCAGAGAGGACCAGGAGGACAGGAGCCCCCAGAATGAGAATTTGGTTGTGCACGGGCTGTATGGAGTAGGGGCTTTGTGCCAAGTTTATAAAAAGCATTAAAGCTATATCTTCCTCTTCATCTAGAACTTCCTCTTCTAGGAAATTATCTTAGTAAAAAATTTTTTAAGTGTGCACCAAGATTCATCAACAAGGATGCTCATTAACTTAAAAACAACAACAAAAAAATCACAGGAAAACCAGAAATGACTTGAATGTCTCCAAATCGGGTTGACAAAAATCAATTATGATAATAAATGTCACGGAATACCAGGCAGCCACTTAAGAGCCCACTGTAGAAGATGGTTTCATGATGTGATGCATGAAGGGAAGTCATCAGGTTACAGAGCATTATTTCAAGTGCAACCTCAATGATGTAAAACAATGTAGAGCGATGGGATAGAAAAAAACCTGGGAAGATAGGCATTCAAATGCTAAGAATGATTATCTGTGGGTGGCGGAATCTTGTGAATTTTCTTATTTATTTTTACAGTGAACATACGTTCTTAGATTCTGTATTCACCTGGGCCCTTCTGCCAGTCCTGGACAGTGCCCGGGGTGGTGGTGGCTCGGTGTGTGTTTTTGTAGAAGATGATGAGAAGGAACAATGGTAAAGCCTCCCCAGAGGCTGCCCAGGGGCCTCGTGAAGTTTTTCTGGCCTCCCTCTGCTCTCAGTCCCCAGGATAACCCCCTTGTCCTTGGGCGCCTCTGTTCCCAGCCTAAACTCACCCGCCAGGAAGCAAGGCACTTGGGCAGTGGTGTTGATGACCTCACAGGGGCTCGGCTTCTTGTTGACAAAGGGTGGGTAGGCCAGCCCGTGGTCCCAGAACTCCTGGTTGACGGCCATGAGGCCCAGCGGACTACTGAGGTCACGGAGACGGCTGGCCAGGCTGGGCTCAGAGCCGTACACTAAGCTGGCGTCCAGGAAGGAGGTCAGGGCGTTGATCTGCTCTTGGGCCAAAGACTGGTAAGGTGGATTGGGGCAGACAAACCCAGCTCGGAAGAAAGGCATGCATTTCCCTTGAGTCATCACCTTGCGGTCATTGCGCGGGAACTGCAGAGACATTAGGGTGACTGGGCAGAGGTGGTACAGCTGGTAACCCCAGGGCAGGTCCAGATGCAGCTGGCAAAAATGCTGATGGTGTCCTCCTGGGACCCTGGGACCACACGCTGGCTCCTGGTGCCTCCTGCTGACACTATACATCTTGGGCCCCCAATACCTTGAAGTTCATGACGTCCCGCTGTGGAAAAGGGCTGAAGGGATTCATCCAATCTTTTATAGCAAAGGTTCCAAATTTTTGGTGGTGAGGGAGTCCTCCGACCCCGGCACAAGGAAGCAGAACACGAGACAGGAAAGGGTTTGTTAATAATAACTGCTAACAACAGCTACCATTTGTTTATTTTGGCCCTTCCATGTGCTAGGCATTATGTATACTTTATCTCACTCTGGTCCTCATAAAACCCTGTAAGGTAGGTAATTTGGTCCCATTTTACCCAGGAGAAAACCGAGGCTCAGAAAGGTTGAGTCATGTGCCCAAGAACTTACAAACTGCAAAGGAAAGATGTGGGATTCAGAGCTAGAGTGACTTCACTCCATAGCTCATGTTCTTTATAACACAGCTCACAGCCTTGATTTATTTCAGTAAAGAAATCACTCTCTAACTGTAAAATCCCTGAAGAAAAGGTGCATCATGGCAAGTTCCTTGTCCTTCCTGCTGGAAATTCCCATAAATACCGGCTGCTCATTCTGACTCATCCATCAGGTTTCAGCTTTTTCTGGAAGGAGCCGTCCTGGACCCCATGGTGACTTATAGCAACATTCCACAAATTTTACTGTGTATGCAATGAATCTCCTGGGAATCCTGATAAAATGTGGTTTCTGTTTCCCAATGTCTTGGACAATAATATCTTGTTGTACTTCTAACAAGACCCCAGGTGACACCAAATGCTGCTGGACCGGGGACTCAGACGGCCCTCCCCAGCGCTTCCCAATTTTGCCGTTAGTGGTTACTCGTCCATTTCCTACACAGACCCTTCGTCCTTGAGGGAAGGGACAGTGTCTCATTTGCCAGGCACGGAGTAGATGATTAATGTCTATTTACTAAGTAAACGAGTGAGTGAATGAATAGATGTGTGAGGCTTGGGAAGCTGTCAAATCAGCATTCAAGATCTACCAAGAGGTCCTGGCTGACTGCCTGGCGGGGAACGTCTGCTACCTTAGGGAGGCAGGGGGTTTGTCAGGGAAGCGCAGTTGCAGTGGCCTACCATGATGGGGAAGCAGTTGTCTCCCTGGATACAGTGCTCATCACACTGCGCTTTGGAGTACTCGCTGCTCCCCAGCTCCGTGTCCGGGGAAAAGTCCAGGTCGTGGTCCACAATCTGACCCCACTGCATGAAGAGCAGGGACCTGTTCTGGTCCAGAACACCCTCTTCATTCAGGTAGCCGACAATCTTGTTGGATACCTCACGGGCCTACGGATGGAGAGAGAAGGAGAGGGAGGAGAAGATGCTTCAAGGATTTAGCTTCAACTGCAGTTTATTGAGTACCTATGATATGATAGGTGTGTTTCACCCTTACGACAAGCTTGTGAGGCAGGTGGCATTACTCCCATTTTGTAGATCTGGAGACTGAGTCCTAGAGAGGTGAAGTCAATTGACCAAGGTCCTACAGCCACAAAGGGCCAGGTCTGTATGACTGGATGGCTTGCAAGGCCAGTGCCCTTTCCACTCGGAGAGGGAAAAAGAAAGACAGGCTGTTTTCTGAAGCCAGTGCCATGGAGATGCCCGGTGTCTGGGATTAGGGGAGGGGCTCTGGGAAGAGGGCCTGCCAAGTCAGATGAGGCCAACAGAGAGGACCTCTAGGCAAACAACGGCTGGTGCACTCCAGGGGATGGGACAGGGCAGGCGCCAGCGGGATGCAGCAGGGAGGCCATCTGCCTGGGAAACCCCAGGGCACCTGGTCTGTTGGCAGCTGGGAAGTGACCATCACATAACCGGGCTCCGGGACCCGGGCTCTGCTGCCCTCTAGTGGCACTTGGGGGAACACTTCCAGGGAGCCATTCCAAATCTGCATCTCTCCGCCTGCGGCTCCACCGCGCACCCTTTGTCCTCCCACCTATTTCTTCTTCCTTTCCTTGAGTGTTTGGGGAGTGCATCCCTTCTCTTCTGACTCCCATCCTTCACCTGCCTGCCCGGGGCTCTCCCCGACCCCGGGCCTGCGCTCACCAGCGGGAGAGGGAAGCCGTTCCGCCTCTTCCCCCGCGTCCAGCCGAAGGGCAGGGAGAGCCCGTCCTCGTACTCTGCCGGCAGCCAGCGCGCCAACGCCTGGTTGGCGGCTCCCAGGGCGGGGTGCCTCCTGAAACAGCAAGACCCGTCCTCAGCTTCGGCCGGTCGGCCCCGGGGTCTGCTTGTCTGAAAACCCCACTGGGAATCCCCTGGGGAAGGACCTGGAGCCTCTGAACAAGGGATAGGGGGCCCGGAGGAGGTGCTTCTCAACTGTGGGGTGTCTGGGCTACTCTCACCTCCGAAGGCGCGGGGCTCCTCTGCACCGGGGAAAGGTGCTGCTTCCAGTGGGTTACAGTGGTCTCTAGAAGGTGGGGAAGTTAGGGGGGTTCCAACAGCACAGATTCCAGTGGGACGCTAGTCCAGGAGGGTAAGGCAGTGGGAGTTCTGCCTGTAATGTCCAAGTGGCAAAGTCCTGGCTGGGTTGGGCAGGGCAGGTGGCCTGGGCAGGTGGGCTGAGCCTAGTGGGCTGTTTGTGGGGATGGGAGGCACCTGCCTTCTATACCCACCCATGGCCACTCACCCGTTATTACAGTCTCCTGTGATGGTGCGGTAAGAGCTGTTCTCGTCACATTTCACCATGGAAACTGGGACGTCACAGCCCACCTCCCAAGAGAGTGCAGTCAAGTCCAGGCTGGGGTCTGAAAGAGAAGGGATGCCAAGTGGGCTGGATTCTTCCTCCGCTTTCCGTGTTTCTGTGGACACCAGTTGGGCTGGACTCTCTCCAGTTTCTGTGGTGGTCCTGTTCCTGGCAGGATTTAAGTGAGGGGCGCTGTGGTCTTGGGAGGATAACACATTGGGAAGCTTTAGGCATCAGAAGCTTCCACGTGGGCACAGAATGGAGAGACCTCCTAATGCAGGCTGTGCTCCATCCCAGTGCCCGCAGTGAAAGGGAGGCAAGGGAGTCTGGCTCTGGGGGCTTCTTTGGGGGGCTCACTTGTGAAAGTTGGCAGAGGCCCCAGCACATTTTGAATCTTGGAGTCCAAACTGCTCCCTGCTTCTCCCTACCTTGTCCCAGTTTCCTTCTTTTGCAACTTTGGAATTTGCCCAAACACCCAGGCCAGGGATCTTCATCCACTTGATGTTTGCCCAGGGAGAACTTGTAGCCTCTTCCTCGAGTCATGACCAATCCCCTCCCTCCGTGACCCTCCGTGAGCTGTGCCATTCAGTAGGGGGTGGGGCGGAGGGGTTGGGGAGGTCATGACCAGTCCATCAGCTCATTGTTTCAGCCCCACAGCACCCAGAACAAGAGGGAAATCTCATCACCTGTGACATAATCCCAGTAAATCCCCTCAACACAGGTGGCTTAAACTGGCCCTTTCACAGGCGGAAGTGGTGACACTGTGGTTTGGGACAAGGAACTGGTGTTTATTGACATTAGTCCTTCCTCTGAACAGAGACCTAACAGATGGCGTTATAACAAAGAGCATGAATGTCCCCTCATTGCGAGCTGGCAGTGGGACCTTGCTGGGCCTGAGTTCCTCTCTCTGCAGGAAAGAGCATGGGCGTCGCTGAACTCAGCCTCTCCTTGCTCTGCAGGTCTAGGAGAGAGAGAGGCGATGGCTCCCAAGAGGAAATGCAGCTTTTGCTGGCTTCTGCTCTCCCCTGTGGCGAGATGACCCCTTCTTGCCATCAGAGGGCTGGTGAGCTTTCTGTACCTGTGACGTTGGTCTGGGTCACTTTCTGCCACAGTCTCTTTAAGGACTCCTCCCACACCTGCCCATTGTGGATGGCTGTGCGCATCCGGCCCTTGGCATGCTTGAGGTACTCTGAGAGCTGTCGAGTGGTGGGCACCTCAGAGCTCATGGCAGCCTTCAGCCTACAATTGAGAGCAGTGGGGGAGTCACGACCTGGCCCCCAGGCTTCGACCCTGTAGAAGGGGTGTGAGGCGCCGTGTGTGTAGGGAGGAGCTGGGTGGGGGGTGGACAGCAAGCCAGAGACCTCCCCCCACTTCTGTGTTCTCTTCTGATGCCTCTGGAAAATCTCTTCTGGGAGGAGGAAGCTACAGCATGTCTTTAAGCTTTGTGACGTCTGCTTCTGAGGGAAGGCAGGCAGAGGAAGGTGAGCCCTTCCTGAATTAGAATTGGCAGGTGGCAGCTGTGCTGGCTGCTTCCAGATCTGTTGGGGAACCTCAAACTCACCTTAGTCCCAGGATGTACGGATTTAGGCTAAGAAACCCCTGACCGTGGAGCTGGCCTCTCATCGAGCCTCATGGACTGAGAATTCTAGAAACACCATGCCTCTGGGCCTCCAGTTCTGCCCACGAAAGCATCCTTAATTCCACCTGGCCCTAGAGTGAGACTGGGGTTTGTTTAGACGTGGCTGGAGCATCCAGCCTCTTGCTGCCCATTTATTTGGCCGGATGTTCAGCCTTTTTATTCTTAATTTCCCATGTATAAAATGAGAAGCCAAAAACCCTTCTACTACTAAGAAATTGGAGATTAAGGGCAAGATGTCAGAAAGTCCCTCTATGAGAACCTCCAGACCCTGTGGTGCTCCGCTTCCTCATGTGTGAGATGAGGGGACTCCAGGAGACGATCTGTAAGACTCTTCACGAACCCCCTCTAGACTCAAGGCTCTAAGACTCAAATATTGGAAGTGGCTCAAATTCTCACAAAGACATCCCTGCTTTGGGAGTGAACTGCACAGGCTGTAACACCTGGCCTGTCCCTGTAGACCAGGTTATTAACTCTATTTCAGGTGTGAGGGGGCCTGGTGTCTCAGCCTGAGGAGCTACGTGGCTAATTACCAGACCTACGTGCTTCTAACCTCCCCTCCACCTTGGTGAAAAAGAACCCAAGAAGATAAACCTGCTGCCTTTTGTTGCAGGAGACCTTGTGGCCCAGGGACCCAGACTCCTGCAGGTCCAGTTTGGTAACCACTAGCCACATTTGGCTATTTAAATGGAAATTCATTAAAATGAAATACAATTAAAAATTCAGTTCCTTGGTGCTCTGGTCACATTTCAAGTGCTCAGTAGCCGCATGTAGTCAGTGGTTCCTGTATCGGACAGCACTGACTTAGAGTTTGGGCCTAGAGGTCACGTTTGAACCCTGGTTCCACCAGGATGGGCGTATAGATGTGACCTCCCAGTGAGCTGTGCCTCCTCTGTGAACTGGGAATCAGTGTCGCTGACACCAGCGCCCGTGGCCTTTGCAACATGCTGTCTGGGTTTGACTCCTGCTGCTACTTACTGGTGGCCTTTGGGCAAGTTACTCAACCTCTCTGTACCCAGTTTCATTATCCACAAAATGTGGATAATGGTGGTAACCATGCAATTTGATCATTTGGCCTCAAAAACAGCTAAATCCTATAGTTGGGTTAAGCACTGCATAGGATTTGAGGGAGGAAGGAATGAGAAAGGCCAAGAGCGGACTCTGGCACAGAATAAAGCCACGTGCCTTAGCACCAGGCCACCATCTTCATCAGCCAGGTCCCAAAGGGTCCCCCACCCACGAACAAGAAAGTGGGGTTGCTGGGCCTCCCAGGTTTTCACCGAAAGTTCCCATGCAAGGTCCTATGTGCGCCTTCCTTCCTCCTGGGCCAGGGCTCCGTGCAGCCTCCTGCCTGAACCTGACTCACCCGGGAGGTACCTCCTGCTTTGCCTCAGGGTGGGGCTCCCTGGGGGGAGGCAGGGCCTTGGAGGAACTCTTTCCATCTCTAGGCCTCCACCCTCGACCTAGCCAGCATCCTCCCCCACCTGGATGGCCGCAGCAGACTCCTAACTGGGTTCCTGGCTCCTCTCCTGTCCTTCTCCCGTCCAGCTCCACCCCACTGCCGGAGGGAGCTTTTTGAAATGAAAAGCAGGCCAGGCTGCTCTCTGACTGAAGCACTTCCTTGGCTCCCCGACGATGTGTGTGAATCCACATGCTTACTGCATCCATGCTCGTGACCTTGTGCAGTCAATGCCTCTATCTAGTTCCCAAACATTTTCATCACCTGCCAAGGAGACCCTACGCCCATGAACAGTCACGTCCCATCCCTCCCTCCTCCTCCCTGGTACCCACGAATCTGCCTCTGACTCTTGGGTCCTCAGGCTCTGCCTGCGTGCTCCTCCTTTCCTACCACTGCCACCAGCACCAGCCTCTTTTCTGTTTCCTGAGCACCCTAAGCTCTTGCCTGCCTCAGGACCTTTGCTTCTGCTGTTCCCAGACCCTGGAATGCCATCCCCCCAGCTCTCTACATGGCTGGCTCTTTCTCGCCCTCCATCTGGCTTCCCGGATCCCTGCACCTGGAGCCGCAGCCACTGCTCTGTTTATTTCCTTTCTTGTCTTTCTCACAGATCGTGAGTTGCTGGATTGTTTGTTTGGGTGCTTGTGAACAAGATGTTTAAACGTAGATTCTTGACATCTCCACGAGGCCCCAAGTCCAAGACCTAACCAGTGGGGGCAAGTTTGAAAGCAAGGCTGGTGGTCCTGTGCTGCGCAACTCCCAAGGGAGGTGCTGAACACTGATTTTGTGGCTTTTATTCTGCCCCACCTTCAGGCTCTGACAGGATTGACATTAGGGAGGGAGAGAGAATTTTCATTCGGAGATGGTTTCCCTGCTGCCACCATGGGGCTTCCTCTTTGGACTAATTCTAGTGACAAGGGACTTAACAGGCAGCTCCACTGTGTGTTTGTGGCTGGTGATTGGCACCTGCCCAAAAGGCCTAAAGAAAACAAGAAAAGAAGAGGCGGCTGGTGCTCTGAACCTAAGAGCAGAGTAAGCCAGACAGGGCGGCACTGGGCCCCAAATCCGCACATCCTCCAGCAGCAGGGGAAAGTCTCCTGGAGCCTCTTTAAAAAGGACCTGACTCAAGAAGGTGTGGCGAGGGGAGAGGGAGTGAGCCCCAGGCTCCTGGGCTGAGGGTTGGAGCTGTGAGCTGCTGGCCGGAAACTTCTCTGGGTCAGAGGGTTGGCAGCAAATCTCTGAGAGCCGAAAAGTGCCCAAGGAGGGAAGGCGCTTCTGACCCACCCCCCTTCCACCCTCACCCTCAGGCATTAAGTTGTCCCGGTGACTTAGACTTTGCCATCCTGCCCCCCTCCTACCTCCCCCAGCTCTACCCCTAAGAGTCAGAAACCTGGGCTGGGGGAGGGGGACAAATGACCAGGCGCCCTTCTCTCACTGTGAGAGCAGGAAGCAGCGCTGAGCTGAGGAAAGTGAGACGCCTGGGCTTCATCTTCTGATGCTGACATTTGAATTCCTGAAAGGACACTGTTCTTGGGACTAGAAGTGACCAGAGCACATCTTGTCCTCTAAAAGTCAGCCCAAAGGTTATGGGACCGCTTGAGAGTTTACTCAAGGGCCAAGGAGGAATGAAGCCCCAGGAGGCAAGAGAAAGGTGGCCCCTCAGGCTTTCTGAGACTCTGGTATGCGTGACCCAAGGAATCACTCAGCCACGTGGAAGAAAGTGCTTGTAGGGTCAGATCAGACATCCCCTTCACGGTAACTTAGAGGCTGAGGATTTAGGAATTGTGGGCTGTTACTCCTACTTGCCACACACACCCGCAGGTGAGGGTGGAAGGGCAGGTTGTATAACCGCGTTGGCTCCCTGGCTTGTCAGGGCTGGCCCAGGTGTGCTCATCATGAACGGGAAGCCCAGGAAGGGGGACACATGCGGTGTGTGCGTCTCACCTACCTGGTCCGGGAATCCAGGAAAGCCGTGTTGACGTGAGCCTTGACCTGACGCACGGCGTCAGACATGGCGGCAGCGGCGGTCTGCGCTTGGATGGGGAGGAGCAAGGAGCAGGGTATCAGACTCCACTCTTTGGAAAAGCCTTTGCTTCTGTTTCCCTCTTTCTCAGCCATTAACCCACCCCTCAGATCTGAGCAGGCAGAAGATCAAGATTGAAAACATTCACCAGGAGAAACAACCTCGAATGGTAAGAATACTCTCTGATTCTCAGTAAGCTGTCAGTGTTGTTCTCAGGAGTCCACTACAATATAGTCATCCCTCAGTATCCACAGGGATTTGGTTCCAGGACCTCCCAGGATGCTCAAATCCCTCGTATAAAATGGTATAGTATTTGCATATAACCTATGCACATCTTCCCATATTCTTTCAATCATCTCTAGATTACTTATAATACCCAACACAATGTAAATGCCATGTAAATAGTTGTAAATCCAATGTAAATGCTATATAAATAATTGCAAGAGTGGGTATTTTTTGGGGGGGGGAGCTTTCTGGAATTTTTTTTTCTGATTACTTTTCATCCACTGTTGGTTGAATCTGCTGATGCAGAACCTGCAGATACTGAGAGCTAATTGGACCCAGTGATGGGATTCAGAAAGTCTGTGACCACTCAGGTTGGCTCTGGCTGCTGGTGAGGATTTTTTTGGTTCTTGGTGAGGCGGACCCGTAAGCTAGTCCATCAAAGGGCTTGGCTGATCACCAGGACCCTGAAGTAGGGAAGGGGATGGAATAGAGTAAAAGTGAGATTCCTTGTTTTCACTCGTACTGGGGTCTGGAGATTGGGGGGGGCAGGATATAGTCTCTAAACAAGGAGGGTATAGTGGCTTAAATAATGCCCCTCCAAAATATATGCCAACTGGAACTTTATTTGGAAATAGGGTCTTGGCAGATTTACCTAATTAAGATGAAATCATATAGGTACAGGATTAGAATGGGTTCTAAATCCAGTGACTGGTAGTCTTATAAAAAGAGAAGAGGACACACACAGAGAAGAAGATCATGTGCAGATGGAGGCAGAGCTTGGAGTGACGCAGTTATAAGCCAAGGATTGCTGGGAGCCATCAGAAACTGGAAGAGGCAAGGAAGGATTCTTCCCTAGAGTCTTCAGAGGAACATGACCCTGCCAACACTTTGATTTTGGACTTCCAGCCTCCTGAACTGTGGGAGAATAAATTTCTGTTGTGTTAAGCCACCCAGTTTGTGGTCCTTAGTTACAGCAACCCTGGGAAATCAACACAGAGTGGCCCTTACCATTGGTGTCAGATGCTGCAGCCTGGAACAAGGTCAGGGAAGCCAAAAGGACTGGGAGATGGAGAAGGACCCGCATCACTGAAACGAGACCCAGGATCATGGCGTGAGCCTTGGAGAGTCCCCATGGTGGGGAGCTGAATCACAGAAAGGGGATGATAAAGCAAAAACAGCCCAGAGAATGCCAGACACCCTGACATTGGGGCAGAGGAGGGGAAACCACAGTAACTAAGCATCTCCCGTGTGTGCAGGTCCACGGTAGGTACTGAGAGATGGAAAGGAAGGAGCTCAGGCTTCGGGGTCAGGAGGTCCTACGTTGTAGTTCTCCACGTGCTCTAACTAGCTCTGTGACATCGGGCAGGGTTACGTAACATCTCTGGGTCCTTGGCCTGCCATGTGAGGGGGTTGGACCAAGTGACCCAGGATGTCTGATTCTGCTCTGACAGCCTGTGACTCAAGATTCTGTACCTGTCTTGTCACCGGTGACAAATGCTGTTACCAAATCTGGTACACATCTTAGGAGTTCCCCTTCCCCTTTCCCCTCAGGATGAAAGCCGTCCTCCTCTGGCCCAGCACAAGAGAATGTGCCAGAGACACAGATGCTCAGTTTCTACCTTCAGAAGCCGGCAGGGGCTTTACCCCCTCTCAGAGAGCCATCTTGATGGGAACACATGAATGAAAGTTGTGACAAAGCTCAAGGTTCCCCGGAGCTCACAGCTGTGTGCCAGGTTGCCTGGAGAGATTCCAGCTCTTCGATTAACCCCTGCATCGTGAGCTTTAAACTCTGACCCTAGATTGTCAGATTAAAAGCATGCAGCTTTGTTTGCTTTGGGGCTTAGGGTGTTCATTAGATTTGGTGGAATAGACCCAAAATATCTTTCAAGGAGATACTAGCTCCAGCCTTGGAGGTGGCCATGGAATACAGATGGAATGATGGTGTATCTAGACTGTGTTCACAAGAGGTCCCCATAGTGTGCCTTCACTGACTGAACTCCAGAAACGCACCCTGGAGAAGGTCCTCAGATTGGCTGCCCTCTCCAGATCTACTTGACGCTCCCTAAGAGGAATCGTGGGTCTGGAGTTTTGCCTGAGAAACCATCCAGGTGGTCTTCCAGGCATTCTCTGGATAATCTCCAGAAAAGGAGACCTGTGTATCTGGACCAGATAATTTCAGGCCCCCCTGACACCCCCACACCTCCTCAGTCTTTCCCTCTGACCTTTGATGATCTCCCTAAATAATTTTTATCTTGTTGAATGTACTTTTTGTAAGCTTACTCGAGAAAAAAAAAAAGACAAAGTATGAATAAATGCCTATCTGGTCAAGATTCTCTCCAGCACTTTTTTTTTTTCCCAAGAGGAAATCTCAGACAGTTGAGATTGACGCCTCAGTGGGCTCCTGTCCTTACACCTCTACGAGTGGAAACATTGTCCTCCTTTTTGTGATTTGAGGAGATCACTGAGCCAGCAGAAATCTAGCCTTTCAAGAAAACAAAGATGATGGTTTTGGAAAATAAAAAGCATCATTGATATTATTTTATTATTAAAAAATTTGGGGGGGTAATTAAGTTTATTTATTTATTTGTTTATTTCTTCTTCATTCATGCATTCAATGGAGGTACTGGGGATTGAACCTAGGACCTCATACATGCTAGGCATGCACTCTACCACTGAGCTATACCCTCCCCAATATTATTTTATATTGTGGTAAAAACACATAGCATAAAATTTTCTGTCTTCACCATTTTTAGCCATACAGTACAACAGTGACAAGTATATTCATACTGATGTACAAGAGATCTCTAGAACTATTTCATCTTGCAAAACAGAAACTCCACCCGCTAAATGCCAACTCTCATTTCCCCCCTCCTCTCCTCCCAGCCCCTTATCATTGATTTTTTTTTAAGAGAACTGATGGGTACACAAGTATTCATTATATTATTCTTTCAATGGCTAATGTATTTTATAATAAATCAAAAACAAAAATTAAAAGGTTAGTCTATGAAAAGATGTATCATCTGAGAGAGACCAAGGAAGAAAAATATCGTAGCCAAAGAAATAAAAGTTGAGAAATCTGAACAGGAAAAGGTCCTTAGATACTCATTTATCCTCTCCTTTCCTTGGAACCCCCTTCATACTTCCCTCACTGAAAAGTGGTAGGTGGGAACCTCAAGGCCAAAGCTAAATTATTTTCCATGTCTTGACCGTCTTTCCTGGTGGGCGTGAACAAAGCATATGGGACAGAAAGCCGAGCCAAGCAAAGTTCATGCCACTGGCGGCAGGGGGTGTGCAGAAAGATCCTGGAGGCACACTCCAGAGCCAAGAGGCTTCTGGGATGTTTGAATATTTACCCACATTCTTATCATCATGCTCAGTGCAGAGACCATTTCCCAAGCCCTTTGGTTTGCATCAAAGCTTGGAGTCTTCCCTGGGACATGAAGCACTATCTGGAGACAGAGCTCTTTCCTATGCAATGCCTTCTCTGCCCAATAAACTCCTATTCATTCTTCAAAACCCAGGCCAAGTGCCACCTTTTCTATGAAGTGTACCAGATTTCTCCAGGCCAAGTTAGGCCATTTCTTTTTCTGTCCTCCCACAGTGCTTTACTCATATCTCATGTTACTGTTTCCCCTATGGAGATCATGAGCTCCTCAAGAGCTGTATCTTACTGGCTTTTGTTTCTTCCAGTGCCCAAGCCTAGTGTTGGTACAAAATAGGTGCTGAGTACTTGCTGAATGAATGAAACCCCTAGGGCAGAGAAATCCAACATCTGGAGGGTGCAGAGGCAGAGGGTGGTGATGGTCCCTTAGCAGGGTCCTCCCACCTTAATGTGCCTACTCATCACCTAGGGAACTTGTTAAACGCAGATTCTAACTCAGAAGGTCCTAGATGGGGCCTGAGAGCCTGTACTTCCAACAAGCTCCCAGGTGATGCCGATGCTGCTGCTCTGCCGACCACACTGAATGTCACGACCTCCAAGAGTCTGGCTCTCAGACTTGCTCAGAAGTCACCATGGGGGCTACAGGAAGGACTGAGAAGGGAAGGCATCAGGAGGATTCTTTTCCGTGAATGGTGAGAGGTCTGTTGAGGGTGGTGGGAAGGGCCAGTAGGAAAATCAACAAACACCCCATCACCCCCCGAATGCTCTGTTTGATCTTTTGAGCAGTTCCAGTATCAAGAGAAGAATGGAGAAGAGAGAGTTCTTATCACACTCTCTACTGCAGAACAAAATCCACCTGAGCCATAGGGTTTGGGACACCTAATTACATTTAAAAATAAAAAAACTGATTCAACCACTCCATTCTCCCAAGACAAAGCCCATCTAAATATCGCTGCATTCATAAATCTGATTGAGAACCAAGTGTCCATACGGCACTAAAGACACCTGAGACTAGACATTCAGGGCTAACTAGATGTTCAGGGCTGCTGTCGGAAGCATGAGCTGCTGGAAACAAGATGAAGATCCGAGAGCCCTGGGTCAGGGAACCCTTTAAAACACTGCAGACTTTTCCCTATAGTTTGGTGGTTGCATCATATCACACCAGTCTCAAGAACACCATGTGTCATTCTGTGACTAATTTCCCCCAACTTTCTGTGTGACCTGGACCCGTGATCTCTCTGAAGCCTCAGTTCCCAACAGGATGGATGAGAGATCTATGGTACCTTCTAGCCCTAAGAGTTTATGATTCTATGACTCAGTTTTCAGACTCAGAAATGCCTCCTTATCCAACAAAGGGATTCAATCACATTCTCCCTTACACAAAATGGGGATGACCTGCCAGGGTGGCAGCCAGAGCTGGCAACAGAAAATGCCTGATGAAGACAAGTCCAAATCCAGTACCAAGCTTTCTGAGAAGTCTTTAGGAAATTTCATCATCAACTGCACAGAAACCAGGAAAGATTAAAATTAATGACTCTTACCTGCCAAGGGCCTTGGCCTCCTGTGGCAGCCAGGTGTGTTTCTCTGCTTGAAGGAGTTGGTTTTTATACCGTCTATCATAATTTATTTCTGGGAGAGGCCCAGAAGGAAAGATTTTGAGGGGCTGATGTGGCTTGGAGGAGACGCTTAGGTTCAGCGGGAAACACCCTGTGACTCTAAGGCAGACGCATGAGGAAACTGCAGAATGGCAGGGACTGGTTGATACAGTATCACTGACTCTGGGTGAAGCAAAATCCTCTTCTTCCCATGTTCCAGGTCAAATACGGAGTCCTGCTGCAGTCATGAAAGGCAAACCTCCAATCTCTGAGCAGGCTTGTCCCTTTTATGCCCTTAATGGGATCTGAATAGCTCTCAAAATTAGGAACAATTAAATAAATGGCTCTCTTCTCCATTCATTTATTCACTATCCTTTGATTCCTCCCTTACCTTTCACCCAATCCATTGTGGAAGCCAACAGAGATTTAAAATGATTTCTATTTTTTAATTTTTATGTTTTGAGCAAGGTAATTAAGTTTATATGTTTATTTATTTAAATGGAGGTACTGAGTGTTGGACCCAGGACCTCGTGCGTGCCAAGCACACACTCTATCGCTGTGCTATTACCCTGCCCCCTAAAATGATTTTTAAATGTTGACTTTTTCTGGCCCAAGTTTTAAAATACTGCCCTTTCTTGGCCACCAGAGAAGTGAGAAGAGCCCTGGACTTGTCCCCACCTCTGTCCCTGTGTGGCTGTGGACAAGTCATTCACCTTCTGGTGCCTGATACACTTTAGTTGCAAAATTGATGGCTGGTTTAGATGATTACTA
This sequence comes from Vicugna pacos, assembly GCF_048564905.1. Taxonomy (NCBI): domain Eukaryota; kingdom Metazoa; phylum Chordata; class Mammalia; order Artiodactyla; family Camelidae; genus Vicugna; species Vicugna pacos. Next base: position 317,951 of record NC_133015.1, read on the forward strand.
ACGTGCTATGACTTCATACCTTCTGTGGGGCAATCATTAAAAAACACCAATATCTGGGAATTTAATAATTTAAAGCCCAAGTATAATGTTATATACCATCAAGTTCATTAAATCCATACAGGAAGGAAACAGGAAGGTTCAATGAAAATGAAATTTCATAAAAGTGTATTTTACAGACTGACAACACATTAGCCTTTTTATGAAATTATACTTTGGGGTGAAGATACTCTGGAGGACTATCAGAAACTCATCATCCAAAAACCAACCCCCTGAATTTACCTTCCAAAAAGTGATATTCCTTTGCTCTGGCTGATGGAATGGAGTTAGAAGCTGCTTCTCTTGTGGTGAATCCAGGCAAATGAGCTGGGCATCTCGAAAGAAGGCAGCTGTCCAGGAAAGGTAGTGAGAGACTTCAGGCTCTTCTTGTTTTCTTTGAAAGACATTTCTGCTTCTCAGCCAAGTTTTTCTTTGTCTGATCCTTCCCTGAACTTTGAAGCACGTGTCTCAAGGCTCTCACCTCTGGGTTTCGAGACTTATGATTTAATGAAGGTGTGACTTTAGATGGATTTTGACCTAGTTGGTTCTGAATGATTTCAAAATGAAACTTCCTTCTGGAAGAGCATATAGGATAACACTGCCTTCCTGTGTGCAATATATAGTGAGCTACTGGAGTCAAGGTAAGAGCAAAATGCAGATCTGACTGTCCCTGGGTCTTGATCGTGTTATGAGATGATATGATGTCTTAGGTTCGATCTTTTTGGAATGGGCAGGGGTGGGGCAGTGTCAGCTCCAGACGAGGGTGGTCCTTCCTTTGTTCTGGGCATGAGGCATACCTGGAGGCAGTCACAGTGGATGTGTAACTGTCCTGTGGCTAATCTGTATTTTCAGAGCTTTGCTGACATGTAATGATGTGTTCCTGGACTTACTCAATCTAGTTAACTCTGTTTAGCATAGTTAGATGTCTCCCCATTAGAAAATGGCAAATTGGCCCATAAGAAATGGAGATTGGAAGACAGGAAGTCCAGTAGAAGGCTAAGAAGGCCAACAGCTTCTCATGTATGGGGGCAGAGATTCCAAGAGATTTTAGTAACAGCAGGAGAAGTGGCAGGAAATACCCAGTGAAGATCACGGGCACATGGTAGTGTGCGCACACACACACACATTTTCCAGGAATTTGGTTTATAGATGAGGCTGACCTTGGACATGGTTGGTTCTCCTCTTCTACTTTAAGAGGTAGAATTCTGCGTGCTGTACATACACTGCATGCTGATTAAAGGGACATCCATGGTCAGTGACAAAGTGATCTCTCTGTATGAGGTGACTTAAGTTCTTACACTGGCCTTCTCGCCATCTCCACCATTTTGGATGATACCTTCCTTGGAAACCCAGCTGGTCCCTTCCTCAGCTGTCTGTTTTCACCCATCTTCTGCTGGCTTGGCTGTCAATCACAGCTGGACAGCTTATTTTTTTCTTTCCTGGCTAAAATGCATTTCCTCTTGTTGGTTCTCAGAACACCAAACTAATGGACTTCTTGTCCCCCAATGGTTACCCTCTCTGAGACTCACCCACTTTTCACCCCAGGAAAGGGAGGAACCCAGGTGCTCTGGTGTAAGCCATCCTGGCCTTAGGAGAGGCGTGGAGATGGCAAAGGTTCTCTGAATGGTGACCCTGGCAGCCAGAGGCCCTTGGAAAGGATGGGAACACTGCCAGGAAGCCCCTTTCAGAGTGAAGAGGGATTTATGGAAGAGAAAAATGTCTGGGATGGTTTGTGTATCTCCCTCAGCAGACAGAAAGAGGCCCCACTGTCTTCTCTAACTATTTTTTAGTGGGAGGATTCATTAGATGCTTGGTGGCTTCTGAAATTGCCGTAACACAAGGGTTCTGAGTGGCAAACTCAGTATCAATGAGTTTCTCCAATTAGCCACAGAATGTTGGACCCAACTCTAGTAGAGTTGGCAGAGGGGGTTCCCAAGAACTTCTCTGCTGGAGTGGGCAGAATGCTGTTCCTTCCTTTTCTCCATTAATCAAAAATCCTCTTTTTGGTCAAGGCCATTCTCCTATTTCCCATTGGTATTCTGTCTCCCTGTCCTTTCATTTCTCCCTCATAGGTATTCATTGAGCACCTGATATTATGTGCTTCTGGTCTTTTTCCTCTCCTTATTCCCAATCTTCCTCCTTCTCAATTAACATACAGATGATGAGGTTGGAAACCAGCGAGTTATCCCAAGTGCTTCTACTCTTCTTTTTTCTCTTCCTCTTCCATCCTCCCATCTCCCATCTCAGTCACCAATTCCTGTCCATTTGTCCTTCATAAATCTTTTGCATCTGTCATCTTCTAGCCTTCCCTACATTCTGGTTCTGCTCTGACTCACCACAGTTTTGCTTCAAGACCACATCCTTCTCAGTGGCCTCCCTGCCACCAATCCTCTCCACCCCTTCCTTTGCTCCAGGGCTCTCTGCTACCCAAAGGACAAAATCTCAAGCTTTAGCCATGGTTCTATCTTGCCTACCCCTCTACCTCTCCCAGTCCATCACACATCACTCCTCTGCCCAAGCTCTTCATTCCACCCAAACTAACCCATTAACATTTTTCCCCATCATGCCCCGCACATTCCTGCTCTGCCTCTTTTTCTTTGCCATCCTCCATTCCTGGCTTGCTCTCTCCCTTCTTGTCCGAGCCCAATATCTAGCTCAAGCCCTATCTTCTTCATGAAGCCTCCCCTATCTGCCGAGCCCCAGGGAGCATCGTATATTGCTTCTCTTTCTCTCTCCTTTGCTTTTCCTATTTATTATCTCTTTATGCCTCTTTCCTGTTGCCCAGATTAGCTCCTAAACTCCTCAAGAGCTCTAAATTATACTGGGCAATCAGTAATGTTTATTTTGATGATAAAGATGATGACATTGGTGCAAACGTGACCTTGGCTTAACTTCATCATTCAAGCCTAAGTTCTTGACCGTCAGCTCTAAAACTTGTTTCTGGAAACCATTTCTGACTTGACTGAAATACTGTGGCTGTTCAAAGTGTAGCTAGAGGGTATAGTTTCTGAATTTTTCTCTTCTCTCTTTCATCTTCCCCAAGGTACAGCCCCACTGTCCATCCTGAGCTGTACAAAAACAGACAGGCCAGGACATGGTGAGGAGCATCTGGATCTTGGTCCTTTCACAGTTGGGTGAAAACAGCAGCTCAAGTCTGTTTTCCAGCCTGAAGGGGGAACTTCAACGCCTGTTTCCCAGATGGCGGAAGAAGCTTTCGGAAGCAACAGAACCCACGCACCCTAGTCTTGTGAGGTTCCATCCTTAGGTCTGTTTGCCAGAAGCAGGCTGGAGTTCTGCATGGACGTCGCTGAGAAGACACCCTGCTCCACTGCTGGCTAGCCCAGCACGAGTAGGTGGTGCCCACTGGGTGCCAGGGAGCACCCTCTGGGACTTACCCTAAATGGCAGATCTCACTGCTTCTTCCCGGGGCTCCACCCAGATGATCTGGGGCGGGGGTGCAGCTCTGGGAGACCGTGATGGAGGCTGGACGGGGTGAGGTGCTGTAACAGAAGCCCTTCTGCTCTCCTGGGAGCCCGGGGAGGGCAAAGCGGTTATTTGCCTCTCACTCTTCTCACAGCACTAAGAAGGGGGCAGAGGCCAGGGGAGGGGAGAGAAAGAGGCTTTACTGTCCTGCTTTCTTGTTCTTCCCTTTGGAAATACAGGGCTTTCAAGACTCTATAGAATGTCCCTCTACTCTGCAAACAATAGGGCATGGGTAACGCTTTTTAACTATGGCTTCTGATAGGCCTTTAACAAAAGAGGAGTATGACCAGGTACTCCAGGAGGAAACAGATTCTGCAGCTTCTTCGATAGCTCATACCTTTTAAAATAAAATTTTTATTTAAGAACAGTTTTAGATTTACAGTATTATTGCAAAAGGAGTACAGAGAGTTCCCATATACCCAGTCTCAGTTTCCACTGTTGTTAACCTTCTACATCACCGTGGTACATTCGTCACAATTAATGAACCGATATTGTTACGTTATTATCAGCTCAGATTCGACATCTCACATTTTAACTTAGGAAAGTCACACTTCTGTGTGCTCCTCCAGAACTCATCTGTGTCTGTTTTACGATGTAAAAATTTAAATTTACTTAACATCAAGCTAAAATGGACACCCCCAGGGACCATGAGCCGTGCTTAGCCTGTGCTCTGGGTTCTCTGAGCTACTCCGGCTATCCCGGGGAGGCGTCCAGCCAGCTTAGGTAGCATGTGCTGTGGAGAGTGAGCCTGGAGTGAGGTCAGAAGATCTATCTCCCTGGGTCCCGACAACTCTGCTCAGTAGATGTGTGACCCCAGGCAGTCACTCCGTCTCTGAACCTCGCCTTCCTCCTCTGGCCATTGGGAACAATAGTGCCAGCCTGTATCACGAGGCGCTGTGACAGCCAACTGCCACCATGGATGCAGACACGGAAAGCATGATTCATGGGTAAGCGATGAATATGGAGATGAGTTCTAAGTCATGAATTTCCCCCCTGAATCCCAGCCCAGTGCCTGGGGCACTGCTACTCCTGATAATTTAATTCAGTCCAGGACAATTCAAATAATTCTGCATTGAGCAATCGTTTGGGTGCCCCGAAGACACAAAGATAAATCGAGCCTGGTTCTTCCTCTTAATAAGCTCACTGATCAGTGGGGCAGAAAAATATAGAAAAAGGTAATTGTTCACTTATTGAGCAAGTGTCTATCATGTACGTGCCAGGCACTGATGTTCTGAGATGTCTTGGGACTCAAGATAGATCTGACTTCTGCCTCTGTGGAGCTTAGAGTTGACAATAATTTTTTTAAATAACATTTTTAATTGTATGACTGCAAAGTGTGAGAGTGTAACCTGTCTTTGATTCAGCCTTCCTGGAACTTATAAAATCTACAAAAATAAAATAGAAGCCTACAGTCTCAGATTAGGGATCTGCGAATTTTTGGCTCATCGCTGCATCTGGAGCAAGAGATCATGGCTCCAACAAGTGTAGCTCTGATCATTCCCCTTTGTGGGATATTTTCAGTGTTCACATAACCCTGGATTTCCTTTGCTATTTTTGTCTTTTAAAATTCTCCAAGAAATCTAATGTAGAAGTTCCTCTTCTTAATACAATTAAGCTGTATCACCATGGGCTGATGGGCTAAAAGAAGTTGCTGACAATCCTACACCCTGAAATTTCCCCATCCTCCTAATGCAACAGCATGCGTTGTACATGAACCCTCTTTCAGGACACATCAGTTTAACTCCTTGCTATACAGAGTGTGGTCCATGGATCAGCAGTGTTCGCATCACCTGGGAGCCTGTCAGAAGTACAGACTCAGTTCCCTCCCTAGACCTACTGATCGGAATCCTCATTTGAACAAGATCCCCAGGCGATTTTTTGCATATTAAACTTCAAGAGGCAGACAAGCCAATTATTTCACAACCACCTAAAGAGGATTGCTAACTTTCTAAGCCAGGATCAAGCCCTATCTCTCCAGGTCGGCCCATTCCATCAAGTTTCAGATCTGTTCATTACAGCATTCCTACTTACTGGCACCAAATTCTGCAACACTTAGCATGCATTTGCTGGGTCCAAGTTACCAAAAACTCAACTCAGATTGGCTTAGCTAATAGGGAAATGTTCAAGGTGGATGCGGGATACAATAATGGGTGGTCATTATCCTATGTTTCCATATTTTTGTTGTCATTTTTGTTATTTTTCTTTTTTAAAAAATTGTGGTAAAATACACAAAACATAAAATTTACCATCTTAACAATTTTAAGTTCAGTATTAAGTATATTCACATTGTTGTGCAGTCAATCTCTGTTCCACATTTTTGATCATCTGAAATATAAAAATGGTAGTATCTACAAATCCCAAATTCCCAATTTATCCCTCCCCACCTCCTTTCCCCCTCTGATAACCATAAGTTTGTCTTTGAATATAGACTTTTAAAAGATCATCGCTACTTTGGGAAAAGTCAATGGATTTTAATGAGATTAAACTTGAAATAACCTTAGAGTTGGCAGAAAGTTCTGCCATTTATTAGAATGTATTGAAGAGATTAATTTCTTTATATTTCCAGGAGAACACCAAGAGGAGAAACATGGAAGGTAAATTTTTAAGTCCCTGTGTTTCCAAAAATTGAAACCTCTTCTTAAAGGGGGAGAGGCCATAGGAACCAATGTTCTCAGAGTTCTGCCATTTAGAACACTCCTGTTGCTCCAAGTCTTGACATGCCACTGAAGACCTGCGCTAACTTGTTGGGACGCACTGTAGAGAAAATGGGGCTGCCCACGATAAAGCAATTAATTGTCAAAAGCTGAGCATGTTTCTTAAGAAAAGGCATTTGAGATCTGGCTAGGACTTACAAATGAACTGTTTCAGAGGCTGAGTTTCTGGGTCCTGCTGACCTATTTTATTCTCCTCTGATTCGGGTAATGTCCATGTGGTAATAATACCTGCGCAGTCCCACCTGTTCTGCCTGTTGACACACTGCCTGGAAGGGGCTGGGGAAAGGTGAGGATGCGCACTCTCTTGGTGCCCTGAATAAGCTGGCCCGTAAGTAACACTCCCACACCAGAGTTTTCTGGGATTAACCTCTCCAAAGCATACTTGTAGCAGATATTGTTAGTGCCCTGCCCAGGTTCCCTTGACCAGATGCTGAGCATAACAGCTCATCCCGGACTGCCCTTGGCTGATGGAAGCTATCTAGCCCAACAGTATGAGTTCCCATGAGGTTCCATTCCATTTCTTCCAGGAAATCAATCATTTCTCCAAGGAGCCCTGATTCCTTCTGATGGAGAATGATATTTAGAAACCAAGTCTGGGTACTGGGAATGCTCATTTCTGCTGGAGAGTAACTGCTTCTGGACTCTGTCAGTGGGCAGAGCTAGGTACCGTGTGGATGGGTAGTACTCATACATACTTGAAATTCGTATTTCATGTCTGACTCTGTCTTTATACATATCTTTTAAAATACCCAGGGGTTTTATTGCTAACTCTGATTAGGCACCACAGGGTTCATTCTTACCTTTACCTCCTTTCCTTGCTTATAATTTCTTTCTCAGACAGTCAGAAACATGGCTCTTGTTATGTCCAGTAGTTTATTATTTGTTCAACCCTAGTATACATAGAAAATGGTTTCAGAATTGAAACTCATACCCCTTTGAGAAAGAAATTTGCCAACTTGAGTAGGGCGTTTGTGGACAGTTTTTTGTCTTTAGCCTTCAGTTTCCATTAAAACACTGCTTTCCAGAGTTATTTCGGTTGGCTCCTTTCTTTCTCACTCCCTTCAGTGTGGTTATGTAAGTATTTTGTAACACAGTTACAGTTGGATTCCGTTTCATAGCCTGCATTCCAATTTGAGTCCTTCTCATAACTTGGTTAATAGTTTAAATGTTACATACAGTGACATCCACTCACTGTGACCCACAATTCTGTAGATGTTTAATAAATGCCTAGTTCCATACAGGATAGCTCCCTTACCTCCTAAATTCTCTTATTCTGCCTCTTTATAGTCAAACCCTATTCCCAGATCCAACCCCAAGTGACCACTGATCTGTGTTCCATCTTTATAGTTTTCCTTTTTTCTAGAACGTCATATAAAAGAAACCACATGGTATGTAGCCTTCTGTGTCCAGCTGCTTTCTTCCGCTTAGCATAATGATTTTTGAGATTCATCCTAGTGGTTTTCTGTAGCAGTATTTACCTCGTTTTTATTGTGGAGTAGTATCCCATTGTATAGATATTATACAATTGTCGATATCATACAATTTGTTAAAATATTTACATGTTGGTGGACGTTTGCACTCCTTCCCATCTTTACTAGTATGAATAAATTGCTATGCATATTTACGTCTGGGTCTTTGTATGGACATGTGTTGTTACTGCTCTTGAGTAAACAATTAAGAGTGGGAGTGCTAGATCTTAAGGTAGGTAAATGTTTCACTTTATAAGAAATGTCCATTTTTCCAAAGCAGCTGTACTATTTTGTACTCTGACCAGCAATTTCACGAGTCTGAGTTGCTTCACATCTTCACCAGCATCTGGTATTGTCTACCTATTAAATTTTAGCATTCTAATAGGTATAATAGGTGTGTAGTGGTATCTTATTATGGTTTTAATATGCATTTCATTGATAACTAATGATGTTGAACATCTTTTCACAGACTTATTGCCAATCATGTACCTTTGGTGAAGTGCCTGTTCAAATCTTTTGACCATTTAAAAGTAAGATTGTTTGTTTGATGATTACCAAGTTGTAAAGGTACTTTTTTTTTTTTTCCTGGATATAAGTCCTTTATCAGATATACGTTTTGTAAAGTTTTTTTCCAGTCTGTTTCTTGTCGTTTTCTTAACAAGTGTTCTCTAAGAATAAAAGTTTTTCATTTTGATGAAGAGTAATTTATTAATTTTTTCTTTGATATTTTGTATATTTTGAGTCCTATCTAAAAAAATATTTACCTAACTCAGAGCAAATATTTTCTCTTGTATTTTTGTCTGGTAGTTTTGTAGCTGTATTTCTTACTTTTAGCTCTATGATCCATTTTGCTTTAACTTACTAAATTGTGTAAGGTAAAGAATTAAATTTTTTTGTTTTTGTATTTTACAAATGGATATAAAGTTCTACCATATTTGTTGAGAATATTATCCTTTCTCCATTGAATTATTTTTAGAATTCTGTCAAAGATCGATTGTATATATTTTGGACTCTCTGTCTCATTGATCTATATGTCTATTTTTATGCCAATAGAACAATTTAGTGATTATTATATTTTTGTATTGTCTAGAAATTAAATATAAGTCCTCAACTTTGTTTTTCTTTGTCACTTTTTTTTTTTGGCTATCTAAGTCTTTTCCATTTCCATGTAAACTTTAGAATCAGCTTGTCAATTCCACAAAAAAACCTGGTGGATCCCTCATACCATACACAAAAATAAACTCAAAATGGCTTAAAGACTTAAACATAAGACAAGACACTATAAACTTCCTAGAAGAAAACACAGGCAAAATATTTTCTGACATAAATCTCAGCAATGTTCTTCTAGGGCAGTCTACCCAGGCAATAGAAATAAAAGCAAAAATAAACAAATGGACTTAATTAAACATAAGCTTTTGCACAGCAAAGGAAATCATAAGCAAAACAAAAAGACAACCTACAGAATGGGAGAAAATATGTGCAAATGGCATGACTGACAAGGGCCGAATTTCCAGAATATACAAACAACTCATATAACTCAATAACAAAAAAACAAACAACCCAGTTCAAAAATGGGCAGAAGACCTAAACAAGCAATTCTCGAGTGAAGACATACAAACGGACAACAGACACATGAAAAAATGCTCAATATCACTAATTATCAAAGAAATGCAAATCAAAACTACAATGAGATATCACCTCACACCAGTCAGAATGGCCATCATTCAAAAGTCCACAAACAATAAATGCTGGAGAGGCTGTGGAGAAAAGGGAACCCTTTACACTGTTGGTAGGAATGTAGTTTGGTGCAACTATTATGGAAAACAGTATGGAGATTCCTCCAAAAACTAAAAATAGATTTACCATATGACCCAGCAATCCCACTCCTGGGCATATATCCAGAAAGAAGTCTAATTTGAAAAGATACGTGCACCCCAGTGTTCATAGTAGCACTGAATACAATAGCCAAGATATGGAAATAAACTAAATGTCCATTAACAGATGACTGGATAAAGAAGTCATGGTATATTTATACGATGGAATTCTACTCAGCCATAAAAAAGAATAAAATAATGTCACTTGCCGCAACATGGATGGACCTGGAGATTGTCATTCTAAGTGAAATAAGCCAGAAAGAGAAAGAAAAATACCATATGATACCACTCTATGTGGAATCTAAAAAGAAAAGAAAAAAAGAAGACACAAATGAACTTATCTACAAAACAGAAACAGACTCACAGACATAATAAATAAACTTATGGTTAGCAAGGGGGAAAGGGGGTGAGAAGAGATAAATTGGGAGTTTGAGATTTACAAATACTAACTACTATATATAAAATAGATAAACAAGTTTCTTCTGTATAGCATAGGAAACTATATTCAGTATCTTGCAGTAACCTATAATGAAAATGAATACATGTATGTATATGTATGACTGAAATATTATGCTGTACATCAGAAATTGATACATTGTAAACTGACTATAAAAAAAGATAAAATCTTAAAAAAAAAACCAAACCCAAACCAAACCAAACCAAAAGAACACAATACTTACTTAAAGGGTTTCTAGGAGGACTGGGGACAATGGAAACAGAGTGCCCAGGCTGTAGAAGATCTTAAATAAATAGGGTTATTGTTATGGTGAGTCCTTGGTGTTAAACAACAGTAGCATTGTTGCTTAGGGCTCCCAACGCCATATAATCAAACTGACATTATATTCTTGAGTTCAGGGGACAATTGCTTACTCTGTTGGAGGAGCAGTAAATGTCAAAGGCTGATAACTGTTGACATCCCCAAGGTGCCAGAGAGCCAGACTCGAGGTTACAGTGTGTCCTGCCTTTGACAGGCCAATGAAGCACGTCTTCGGAATGGCATTTTGTTGGCTATTCCTGAGGTGGCTTAGGTGGCCATCTAAGGTGGCTTAAAAATCCGGAAATAACACACGCAGGGGAAAAACCAGTGCAATAATAACACATTTTCCTCCCTTACTGTTAGCTTCCTTGTTTTTTCTTTCTCTGACTCAGTGAATGCCAACACAAGGATTATTAAATCTCCTGACATTTTCGTTTTCTTCCAAGAATGTATCTTCATGTCTGAGTAATTGTCATCACCTCCCCTGGTGAGGGGGGAAGAATGGGTACATTCTGTGAGTCATGTCCACTGATTTACAGGCCAAAGTTTCCCAGCATTCAGTGGAAGGCCGAGTCGTGTGGCAGAAAAACTAGTAGCTGAGAACTCAGGACACTTGGGTTTGGTCTCCATCACCATTTCTGTCTGAATCTCTGTAAAAGGGGCCGATGGTTCTGCTTTAGTTTCCTCGTTTGTAAAGTGCATCAAGCCTGGCCTTGGGTATAAGCGAGCTTCGTTCGCACACATTCTAAGCGGTGACCCCAAAAAGACCCCGGCTTGAGCGCATAACGGGGCTCCGCCCGGGTTGCGCCCGCGCTGGGCAGGCGGCTGCGGCGGCGCGTGGGGAACCGCGAGTTGCGCGCGCAGCGCCTCCGCCGCCTCCCGAACCCAGCGCCCCCGTTGCCAGGGGGACTGGGGCGACGCGCTTTCCGGCCCCGGCGCGGCGCGGCGCGGCGCAGCTGTCATGGCGGAGGCCGCCTGGAGCACAGACACCGGAGAGGCCGTGTATCGCTCCCGGGACCCCGTGCGCAACCTCCGCGTCCGGTAGTCGCGTTGCCTCAGAGCTCCGTGCTTTTATGCTCTCAGATTGTTGGAACCTGAACTACAGTTCTCGGTTGTTCAGGGCCCCTACTTCCGTTTGCAATCCTGACCTCTGCCTGGTCTCCCCGCGTCTCCCTCACCACCCGGAACCCTTTTCAACTCACAGCTTCCAGACCCACCCTTTCAGGACCTTTCCTTTCCCACATTCCTCGGAGCCCTGTGTCCCCAGTGTACTTTCTCATCCTTACTCTTCTCCTTAGGACCCCGTGCCCCACTCACCTCCCTCTCTGTTGCCTTAGCCCTCCTCTCTACTGTGTTTTGTTTCCCCCGTTTTTGCTCTGTGTTTATCTCCTGGTTGTGTGTCTTGTAACGGGTATTTTGGGCTTCTCTTTCCCTGGCAGAGTCCACCTGCAAAGAATCACATCAAGCAACTACCTCCATTACCAGCCTGCTGCCCAGCCCGGAAAGGACCTCATAGACTTGGCCACTTTTAGGCCTCCCCCAACCGCCAGTGGGTGTATGGTGGTGATGTGGCCCCTTGGGGATCTGGGGAAGGGCCTAGGGTGAGGTTACCTCTTAAGACAAAGTAGACCCAGGTCTGTAGTCTGAGGAAAGGCATAAAGAGGTTGAGTTTCTTGTCCAAGGTCACATGGCTGGTAAGTGTTGAAGCCAGGATTTGATCCCAGGCAGTTTAAACTACATTATGTTGCATAAAAATTGAATAAGCGTAATTCCTGCCATCAAGATACTGATCTGAATTGTGGTCAAATGTAGTGAAATAGCAAATACCATACTTTAGATATGTTATAAATTTGCCTGTCAACCTAAATACCATTTGTGGCATTTTTTTTTCTAAGAAAGAATGCTCCAGGCTTGAAATATACTTACAAACCCTTTTCAAAACAATTTACAAATGGGGGTCTGCTTGGGAAATGTATATATGAACATCATTTTTACTCTTGCAGTTTTCCTTATCTGGGAAGCCAGAAAAGTGAGCAAGAGAGGACATTGTGTTTGTGTTAGGTCACTGCTCTCTCTGCTTTTGTTGTCTGTTCAAAAATATTTCTGAGCAAGAGTGTGAGCTGGTGGGTTGTGAAGCATGTATCTTTGAAAAAGGCATACCCAGCCAGGAGTATATGTATTAGATTTGGTTCTTTAAAAAAAATCTGTTCTTTGCAGGGAGGGTAGAGCCCATGCTTAGCATGTGTGAGATCCTGGGTTTGACTCCCAGTACCTCCATTAAAAAAAAAAAAAAAAGAAAATGGGCGAAGGATATGAATGTACAATCTGAAAAGAATAAATACTAACTGCAGACAAGATTTAAAATAAAAGTTATTCGACTTTCCTTTTCTTTACTAATGCTTAGTCTCTTAAGGTTACAGTGTTTGATTCTAGATATATGGTTTCAGGAATAGTAAAGATAAAAACACCACAGTTTTTTTTCTAGCAAATATTGACAGTTGGGATTGAGGAAGAGCCATTCAGCCTATTTCTAAATTTCAGTGCCTCACACTGAGTTAGAATAAATAATTCCTGGAAGGCATGACTTCCATTTATCCAGATTAGTGATTAAGACTTCTTAGGTCCTAATCTTGGCTTCTACACATATCCACAGCATCTCTAGAGTGAGTCTAGGGTGAGTGCTTAATAAACCAGTGAGTTCCAACAGGTTTTGTGGCAAATGTAAGAGCAGGGACTTTGGTTATAACCAACTACAGAGCAAGAAGTGGTGCTGGTTTGGCTCAAACAATTGACTCTCTGTTGTCTTTGGAGGTGGACACCGCCCAGATGAAGATGAAGAGGAGGAGGCTGTGATTGGGTGGCAAGAGAAGCTCTTTAGCCAGGTGAGCCAGTGCCACTTGTCTGCTCAGTCTACCTCCACCTGGTCCACCTCCCACCTGGCTGGTAGCTGGGAAAGATTCTTGATCCATATCGCCAAACTGATTTCCAGAAGGTTGTAGCAGTTTTATACTTCCCACTGCTGTATTCACGGGGTCAGTGTAACATCATGCCTGCCACTACCCAGTTTTGTGATCCTGGCTAAGGCACTTTCCACCTCTGGGCCACAGAAAGAATTACTGTTTTGCTATGTCAATTCTGTAACAGTAGAGTTGAATTAGACTATCACTCTGGTTCCTTTTAGCTCTAATCTCCTTTGGATCCCCTGTCCTCCATTAGTTTAGACAAATGAGAGTTGGTTGTGAAAACGTGTTGGATTGCATCATCTCTATAGAGCTGATTTGACCAGTTACAGGAAAAAAATTTGACCTATTCTTAGTAGATCTCTGTTTCCTTGTGACCTCAGTTTGAAGTAGATCTGTATCAAAATGAAGCAGCCTGCCAGAGTCCTTTGGATCATCAGTACTGTCAAGAGATTCTGAAGCTGGAGGATTCGGATGGCAGGAAGAACCGACGAATCTTTACTTACACTGACTCTGACAGATTCACCAACTTGGAGGAGGTATTGTTCTTTTCCCAAGTCCCATAGCTCCCTTCATCTTTGCCTTCCCTAGCTTTCTGGCCCCACTGTCTGTTAAGACAGAAGCCTGTTCAGGGGAGATGGAGAGCCTGTCTAGGAGCCACGGTGTGCCGCTGGCAGCCAGGCCAGAGTAGGTGGGCACAGTCCGCAGGTGCTGTGGCTGCAGCTCCCTGCTCCACCTGCTGGAGGGACTGGGGGAGCCAGCAGTGTCTCTATTTTTATTTTATTTTATTTTTAATTTTTCACCACAATTCAGCAGCTGCTTCTCAAAACCCACAAGACCGAAACAGACAAAGATTGTGTTTGTACAAAGCACAGTTGGGCCAAGAAACTCATCTCAGAAAGGGACTTTTCCCCTCTGTTTAAGGCAAGTTTGAGACTCTGAGTCACGAGAGACCATTTGGCAGGGAGATGGTGGCAGGTCTCCTGCCAAACTCAGCCTTTTGTGTATGGCTGCCTGCCAGAGGTACATGGCATCGTGGTGAGATGCGCTTGCAGTGGGGACTTCCCTGTCAAGCCACTTGCCCAAAAGGGTCCTGGAGATCATTTAAAGTGTCCATAGAAATGTGGCAGTATCTCTAATGCTAGACTTGCAGACTGTAAATTGGGAGAAACAGCCACTGGGCTTTTCCTCCATGCATCGTGAGATCAGACAGGTGGGTGGAGTCTAGAACCATATAGATCAAATTCAACATGGATTCAGCCAAAACTGAGTATATATGAGTTTTAAGAGGAATTCAGTACAACACAGGGAATGGCTTATGTCCTCATTTTGCCTGTGACAACATGCCCTCGGGGACTTCAGTTTTACCTTTTCTTCAGTCACTGCATGATGTATTCTTTTTAGTGAGATTTCAAACTCCTTGAGGGAGAGTAGAGCGTGTATTTTCTGATTTTTGTCTGTGACCTTGTAGATTTCTGCAAGGAGCAGGTGTTAGGTGAACGTTTTTGAAAGGTTGATGCTTTTATTAGGAAAGCTGTGGGTTGGTAGATACAAAGTTTGGGTTGTCTGTTTTGGTAAAGAAAATTACAGTGAAGTGTTCATTACCCATGTGCGGATTCTCTACAGAACACTTGTATTACATGTGGCATCTTCCAGCTACCTAGTGAATGTCAACGTCTAGCAGGCAGACTCACCCAACTTTTTGGTGGTATGTGCTTAGAGACTGCAGGCTCATTTTAATATTAGCACAAATAAATTCATTTCTGAAGGGTAGGATGCTGCTGAAATCTTAGGGCAAACCAAGGCTTGGTTGGACTCTCCTTTGGGTTGTCCCCTCCATTAACATGTGTAACTGTGAGGTGGCTGTGCCTCTTAGGGTCAGGTCTCGGGTGAGGTTTCAGAAGGAGGACTTCCCTCCAGGTGCTTGGTCCCATGTGGCCCTGACCAGATGGCTTACACAGGGCTGCCCTGTTTTCCCAGCACTGTCAGAAAATGACCACCGCAGCCAGTGAGATGCCATCCTTCCTGGTCGAGCGAATGGCAAATGTCAGGCGGCGCCGGCAAGACAGGCGAGGGATGTGAGGACCAGTGTGGATGGCGGCTGGGGGGCCTTTGTGGTCCTTCCAGGCCAGTGTTCTGTCTGCCTGCTGACTCAAGTGTCCCATTCTGCGGAGGCCCCCACCCTGGTGTGCTCCCCTATGTTCCTCCTTCAGGCTCTTCTTGGGGGGCCAGGGGAGTGACCCTTCCTGTGGTGTCTCCCAGGGAGGGTGGCATCCTTAAGTCACGAATCGTCACCTGGGAGCCCTCAGAAGAGTTTGTGAGGAACAATCATGTCATCAACACCCCTCTTCAGACGATGTACATTATGGCAGACCTGGGGCCCTATGGAAAGTGAGTGCAGCCCCTCGTGGCCCGGCTCAGACCCTCATCCTTCCTCCTTTCCCTACCCGCCACCCCCCCGTTGTAGTCATCCCAGGTATGTGGGAGGGAGGGACTGTTTTCTTCTTTTTTCTCTTTGGAAGAAAGTATTTTGCCATGACAGTTCTCACTACAGCCTCTGTCCTCTCTGACGTGGGCTGCATACCTCTTCCTCTTTCCCTGGAGGTGGGACCAGTGACCTTGAACCCTGGTGTGGATTCCCTGGTTTCTAGGCTTGGCTATAAGAAGTATGAACACGTCCTCTGTACTCTGAAGGTGGACAGCAATGGTGTGATCACAGTAAAACCTGACTTCACTGGCCTCAAAGGACCCTACAGGTGAGGAGAGGAGGAAGGGGACAGTGGACACTGGCACTCCTTTCCTTGTCTTCCCTTCTTGCCACTGGTTGAGGAGAGTCTCAGAAAGCCCTTCGTCTGTTCTAACTCTTAAATTCCCGGCCGGGGGTTCATATTCTCTTCCAGGCCATAGACCCTTAGGACACTGGGCATCCTGTTCTCAGAAAACGTGCAGCTACACTGATTTGAAAGTGATGACTTCAGCAGTGTATAGTTCAGTGAAAATAATTCTCTGCGCTGCTGCACGCAGGGACTGACCCAGACGGGGCGCAATGGGCTTGGCCAGGGCTTTTCCTCCGGGCTGACCTCTTCTGTCTTAGAGTAACAGAACCGCAACTCGGCTCATCCCCGGGCTGGGTCTGCAGGGCCCCATCTCCTGTCATCAGAGTTAGCCCTTTTGTGGCTTCGACTTTACAGAATTGAGACAGAGGGGGAGAAGCCGGAGCTGTGGAAGTATACGATTGACAACGTGTCGTCCCTCGCACAGCCTGAGGAGGAGGAGCGGGAGCAGCGTGTGTTCAAGGACGTAAGAGCTGGTTCGTCCCAAGTACCAGAGAGCGGGGAGTGAGGCCCCGTCCAAGGCTGAGGTCTGCAGCTGCGAGGTCTCGCTCTTAACGGCCCCTCCTGACTTAGGAATCGCCGCTGACATCTCACATACACGCTTTTGATCCTGTTGTAAGATCATCATAATAATGACCATTTACTTGAGCATTTACCATGCTCCACGCAAGGCCCTTCACATGCTTTAGTTTATTTAGACTGTACCACAGCCCTCTGCGGTGAATACTTTTATTGTTACCATTTTATAAATGAGGAAATGGAGACTGAGAATCAGCTAAGCGTTCTGCCCAAGGTCACGTAAGCGCGAGAGCCAGGCTGGTCCCAGACCCGCGGACTCCGCACCCTCCGGGCCTCACTGAGACGAAGCTGGCAGCGGCTGGGATGCTCAGGCCTCCGGCTCTTGGTGGCAGTTCCCACTCCTGCTGCTTGTCTCCCTCCCATTTGGAACTGAACCCCGGTCTGGCTGGGGTCACCTCTCAAGTTCTGGTTTGGTTTGTCTCCTCAGCTGTATGGCCGCCACAAGGAGTACCTCAGCAGCCTCGTGGACACCGACTTTGAGACGGTGAGGAGCCCGGCGTCCTGTAGCCCCAGCCCCGCCGGCGGCTGTGTTCAGCTGGAGGGTTCTGACCATCCCTGAGTGCCGTCTTCTCCTCAAGGCCCCCAAGACATACTCCTCAGTGTAAAAAGGAAGTGAAAATTAGCATGTGGAGTATAATCCTGGTTACGTTTTAAAAACATTGCATGTTGATCTAGAACTGTTAACCTGTAGAAGAAGGTCCCAAAGGGGACACACACTATGGGCGACTTTCTCTGGGGAGTGGGCGGGTTGGAAGATGGCAGATGGCTGTCGTGTGGTGAGAGGGTTAAATTAGGAATGTTTACTTTTTATTCTCTAAACTTAGATACTTTTGAGTTCTTATCAGTGGCAGTGTATTTATTTATTACTTTATAATTAATTTTATAAATATAGGAAGGAAAAATGTCTTCCTTACTCTTCATGTCGCCATTCTTCCTAAGTGCCCCGGAGAGATGGGCTGTCATTTTTGTTTGTCAAATAGTTTGGCTCTTAAAAAACAAAACAGAATAGTGTGAGTTAGTTATTCTGTGGTCCTACTCTGTGTCTTACTGCAAGAGTTCCATTTCTAGATCTGGAAACAAGGATGAAATTACCCAGTGGTCTCCCTCTCTCTCTCTAACAGATGAACTTTCATTATTTTTTACATTGCATTAACATCAGATGTGCGGTGTTAAAAAGCTGGATAAGATAGATACACAAGTGATGAGAAAAGGAAACTGCCTAGTTCCTGGACCGCAGCCCTTTACGGGGAGCAGGGCTCTCTAGTTCTCACTATACGGCAAAAGGCAGCTGTGGATGCTTCTCTTGGCTCTTCTCGAAAATATTCATACTTTGTTGCCCTCCCCACCATTTAAATTAGGTCCTTTCCCCACTGTGTTACATGTTTTAGAAATGGAGGGAACAGATCTGTGGAGAAGTGGCTGGTAGGGCGGAGGTGTGACAGTCATACACGTGGGTCTGACGTCCAGCGTCAGGTCTCCCGGGGGTTTGCCCGCGGGCTGGAGGAGGGGTGCCGGCGCCCTCAGACCTCCTGACCTGTTCCCACTTCTCTCTGCCTCAGACTGTCCCCGGTGCTCTGCGGCTTTTTGTAAATGGAGAGGTAGGTAAGTGTCTTACCAGACGGAGATCCCTTGATGCTCGGCCGGGGCGGGATGGAGCTGTGGAGTGAGCCGCCCCGCCCCAGTGGACGCCTTGGGTTGTCCGCAGCACTTGGGAGGCTCAGGTGTGAGTCCTTCCTGGAGACAGAGTTCCTGGCTCTCGAGGAACTTATTTTTCCAAGTGTGTGGGCCCTTCAGGACTGGGTCGGGTGCTAAGGGTGATAGGAAAATAAGCTGAAACCATTTCCTGTTTTCTTAGTTTCAGCCCAAGGCTATGAGTATGACAATCTCTATGTGCACTTCTTTGTGGAACTGCCAACTACTAGTAAGTAATGTTCCTAAGTCTCTCTTTTTGTACGCATTCTGACAGTTTTCCAGAGGCATTCAGTCAGGCTCCCTTCCCCACTCCTCCACTAAAATTGTCGCTGTTCTTTTCAGGGTCATAGATCACTTCCAAGATATGAATCCTGTGGTGACGTCTGCTTTCACCCTGCTTGTCTCTCAGAAGCATTTGCCACAGCCCACTTTCCTCGCTGGAACCCTCCTCTTGGCTTCTGGCTCCATGCTCCTCCTTTCATTGGTGGCTCAGAGGCCTCCTTGGCTGTTTCCT
The DNA here is from genome assembly GCF_048564905.1 of Vicugna pacos. Lineage (NCBI taxonomy): Eukaryota > Metazoa > Chordata > Mammalia > Artiodactyla > Camelidae > Vicugna > Vicugna pacos. Next base: position 336,863 of record NC_133015.1, read on the forward strand.
CATCTTCTGTTGATCTAGAATTATTAGCGTATCCAAGGCCGGGCCTGGCCTTCTATTACTCTCTCTCTCTACAGTCTTTCTAGGTCTTTCTAGATGGCTTCATCCATCCCATGGCTTCAATACTGCTTGTATGTCTCAGACACCTGGATTCTCTGTAGCCTTAGCCTCTCCCCTGAACTCTAGACTCCTGTACAATTACTTCTTTGTCATTTCTGCTTAACATGACCAAGAGAACTCTTAATTCCTCCTCTTGCCTCAAACCCGCCCTCATTGTCTTCCCCCACTTAGCAGAATGGCGTTGTCATCTGCGTAGTAGCTGATGCCAGAAACCTAGGAAGCATCCTTGATTCCTCACTTTCTCTGGCTGCCTGCATCCGGTCACTCTACCTCCAGTTCCTGTCAGTTCTGTCTCCAGATGTCCTGAATCATCTGTCTTCTCGAGCATCCTGGACCAAGCCACCAAGCATCTCTTGCTTAGGGCAAAGCATTTAGTTTCTAACTTACCCTCTTGCTTCCTGTCTTGCTCCCGAGAGGAACAGTTCATTTGCCGCATATATCATTGCCACATTGAGCCTTTAAAAATGCAAACCAGTTGTCTCTCTTGAACTTAAAACCCCAACAGCTTCCCTTCTCACTTAAAGCAAAATCCAAACTCCATTCCCTGAAGGAGCTGGCCCCTGCCTCTCTCTCCCTTACAACATTCTGGTCATGCTTTCTTTCTATTCTTGAATGCCCATCTGTGGCCTTTTCAGAACAATTTCCTTTGTCTGAAACCTTTTGTGTCATATCTTTGCATGACTGGTTCTGCTTGAGTTTAGGTCTCAGCGTAAGTGTCCTCTCTGAGTGGTGTTCCCTCCCTACGTGGTCTAAATGAGCATCCAAGTCACTCAGTCACTCCTTCACCCTGTTTTATTTTTAGTTTAGCATTTATTACCACCTAATAGTCTCTTATTGGTTGATTTGTTGTCTGCACCACCTCTCCTCCACCCCCAACTAGAACGTTAGCATCATGAGAGATAGGAAGCTTTTCTTTCTGGTCACCAAGATGTCCCTGGTGACTGGTCATAGCACATAGCAGACACGCAGTACGTGCTAAATGGAGGATTTGTTGCGTGAATGAATGGATAACGGAACTTTGTCTTTTTCTCAACTCCTTGCTCTCCTCCCAGGTCAACTTACTACGTGTGGTCTTTTGCTTTCAGATTGGTCGAGCCCAGCGTTCCAGCAGCTCTCAGGAATCACACAGACCTGTGCCACCAAGTCCCTGGGAATGGTATGGCAACGGGAGGGGGTGCCTGGGAGGAGCAGGACTCCTGGGATGGCATCTGACGAGCATCAGGCTGACAGCCTGGGGAAGGTTCCACTGTTGGGTCTGGCCCTTCGCTGTGGGCTCTGCAGGGCTGCCTCATCCAGGGTCCTCTCTACCTTTTTGAAAATGGTCACAGCTTGGATTTGGGTGTCCTTTCACTTCTCAGCCTCTTACTTCCTACCTGGGGTGATAGTTTATCTTTTCCCCTTGTGGGGGTGACCTTGTCATTGGCCACAGGGGAAACAAGTTCCCAGTGAGGGCCTGTCCACCCCATGACACTGAGAATAAAATAATACTCCTGTCTTTTAGGATAAGGTGGCTTACTTCTCCTACCCATTCACATTTGAGGCCTCCTTCCTCCACGAGGATGAATCTGCTGGTGAGTGGCCTGGCAGGTCCCTGGCCGTGGGTCTCCGCAGGCCAGGCCATCTCCCGGGGAGGCCTCCTGTGACCTGGCTGCTGCTCCTACTTATGCAGGTGCCCTCCCGGAGTGGCCTGTGCTCTACTGTGAGGTCCACTCACTCGACTTCTGGCAGAGGTATCGCGTGGAAGGCTACGGGGCTGTGGTGCTGCCTGCCACCCCAGGTGACCTCTTGTCCCTGCCCTCCATGTGGCCTATGTGCTCTCGCTCCCAGAAACAAGACTAGCACTTCAGAAGATTTGGCCGCTTCTCGTGAGAAGTAGGGATGATTGGGAATTGGAAGCACTTAACTTGCACAATTCCTTGCTCCTTTGGGGGAGATTCCCCTTCTCCATTAGAGACAGCCGGGTGAAGGGACAGCTACCTGAGAAGTTGAGCAGCTCTGGTCTCCGCTCCCAGCAACTCTTGATTTGACTCCTGGCCTTGAGGGGGGCACTGCATGGGAAGTGGGCTACTGGTGGGTGTGTATTGAGTAGATCGGAAGCCTTTCTGAAGTAACAGCCCTGCCTTCTGTTGTGCGCCAGGCATTGTGCTAAGTGCTTCTCGTTTCATTCTCCCCACCACTTGGTGAGGCGTCGGTGTTGCTATTATTTCCATTTTGCTAGATGAGGAGACGGGTTCAGAGAGGTCGAGAAACTTGTCCTGGTGCACAGGTAATAGCTGGCAGAGCAGAAACTGGAATTCTGATTGATTTCCAAATGGGGACCCTAAACCACCATGATGACCTTCACCAGAGGCCAGGTCGTCACCAGGCCAGATGTTTTACTGGTGGCGAGGCCCGTGTCATTGCTGGGGAGTCAGCAAGGGGCCACGTGCCCGTCCCCGCCGCGGCCCCATTCTCCTCTTCCCGCACAGGCGCACACACCCTGAGAGTCTCCACGTGGAGGCCCCTGGAGCTCGGCACCGTGGCTGAGCTGAGGAGGTTTTTCATTGGCGGCTCTCTGGAGCTGGAGGACCTTTCCTACGTGCGGATACCAGGAACCTTCAAGGTGACTTTTGTCTCTGGGGAGACTTCATGCTGGGAACTTATGTCCCTGTTTCTTCTGGAAAATGTGGAACCGGGGTTAAGGCCTCTTGCCCATTGCTTCATTATTGCTTAGTCCCTTCCTTCCTGTGTCTTCAGCTGGAAGTCTTGACCGTATCTTAAACTAAGTACAGACATCCACACGCTGTCCTAGGAGAGCTGTGGAAAACAGTGCACTTAGAGATCTCCCCTGGTCCCTGTCAGAATAGCCAGTGCCTCCTTCCAGCCCATCCTTGAGGCTTCCAGAATCAGAGGGTTGGCAGGCAGCTTACAAGACTGCTGGTACTCAACGGAGGTTGGAATGTGCCCTGATTTACAGTTGGGAGCCCAATGTTAGCCTTGAGGTGATGGAGTCTGGGTGTTGGAATGAAGTTTCCCCAACAGAACTGTTCTCCCCAAGAATGGGAATAAGAATGGGAGTGAGGCCAGCATGGTGCCTGGGGTCTAGAAGCCAACAGAAACCTGACGCTAACTGGATGCCGCAGGGGGAGCGTCTGAGCCGCTTTGGACTCCGCACGGAGACCACGGGCAGTGTCACCTTCCGCCTACACTGTCTGCAGCAGTCCAGGTGAGTGGCCCTGGCCCTCTGCCTTGGGGCTCTTCATCCCAAGGGCTGGAGAGCAGCCGTGGCCATGTGGCGGGCTCCCCTGCAGGGCCTTCATGGAGTCAAGTTCCCTGCGGAAGAGGATGCGGAGTGTGTTGGACCGTCTGGAGGGTTTCAGCCAGCAGAGTTCCATTCACAATGTGCTGGGTAGGCTCCCCCTCCCCCAGCCAGCCACCCAGCATCCACATGGGCCCATTTCCCACCACCATGGCATCTGACTCCTGTGTCTGCTTCCCTCACAGAGGCCTTCCGTCGAGCCCGGCGCCGCATGCAGGAGGCCCGAGAGAGCCTTCCCCAGGACCTAGTGAGCCCCTCGGGAGCCATGGTCCGCTAGCTCGCTGCAGCCCTGGCCTTCCACATAGAACAACAAGACGACTGGTAGCCAAGGCCATGCCCTCCCGCCTCTTCATCTTTCTGATTAGAGATCACAATGCCCTGCTGAAAGCTGGCATCACTGAGAGAATCCCAGGCCGGCCCCCCCTGCCTCGTCTCCAGCTGCCTCATCTTCAAAGCTGAAGACCCTGTGGCCCTCATGTGGTCCCCTTCTCCATATGTCAGACACTGCAAGTGGGCATCACAAGGCAGGCTTTTTGGTTTGAGGGCAGTTTGGGGGTGGGCCCAGAGTTAATTCTGTCCTCGCCTCAGCCTCCTCCTGGCCTGTCTCACAGCCTCAGTGGCAGAGCTGCAGTGCCTTCCGCTCCACACCTGCTTTATGAACGGAGGCTCGAGAAGGAAGGCAGGCGAGAGAGATCTCACAGTCCCGGCCTGAGTCCAGCTCCTCTTCCCAGGGTAGCCTCCCCTACTACCGGGAGCTAGCTACATTTGCGATAGAACTTATTTCTGGAGTAAATGAAGGCTGAAGGCAGTGCCCAGTCCTTTCTGCTAGCTGGCTGGTATCTTTTATTGTGTTTTTTTACATAAAGACTTTTTATACTGACTGATATTCTGTCCCCTGATTTTCTGTTCAGGTCGCTGGCGTGGCTGAGGTATTCTCCTCCTTAATGCCGAGGCCCCCATGCCGCTGCCTTTCCCAGTCCCTGCCTTTTTGTATTCCAGAGTGTTTCTTTTGATTCTCTAAACTCAGCCCCCGGGAGAGGCTCAGAGGCTAGTGCCAACTGTGTCTTGGCAGCACTCCTTTTAAACATCTGGAGCAAAGCATGGGACTGAGGTCATGCCCTCCCCAGCCCAACGCAGAAACCAGCTTCTGCCCTCAGCGGTGCTTTATTGGTAGAAGCAGAGTGTGCTGCCCACCTGCAGGCTCCAGGGAAAGACCGTGGGTGGAGTGGCTAGAGGCTGGGACTCTGTGGCCCCCGTCATAGGCAGGGGTCAGGGACAGGCTGGGAAATAGAAGAAAGTGTCTGGAAACCTTCCAGATGACTCTTCTTGCCAGGTCCTGAAGGCCCCTTGTTTGGTTCGCAAGGCCTTGCACCTGGAGCCGATGTGCAACCTAATAGGTAAGAGGCTCCGTTAGGAGGAGGGTTCAGTGCTGCTGGGAGCCCGGCTGTCACTCCCAAAGAACCAGCTCTGAGCAATAGCCAGCAAAAGCATCAGCAGGAAACGGTGGCCCCGGGGGAGAAGGTAGCCTTGTGGTCTTCCCCAGGTTCCCCCGTCTCCAAGGCCAGAGGCTCCGATGGACTCCTGCGGAAGTGGCACAGGTGGGCAGGTAAGGAACTTGCTGGATATCCAGACATGGAGCTGCTTTTAGGGTGTTGGATCCTTCCTGATTGCTCCCCAAAGTCCCAGGGCCCTGGAATTAACTTGTCAGCCCAGAAGCTAGTGTCCACCGGGAAAAAATCTCTAGAGACAAGATCTGTTGTTCTGCTTAGAGGCCTGAGAGGACTCAGCCATCCTGTCCAAGGAAGGATGTGCGGGCCTGACCTAGCACAGGGCTGTTGGAGGGGGGCCTCCCTTTACCTGCACAAGCCTCATGTGCCTCTCCAGGCTGACAGGTTCAGTCTGGGGATGGAGTTACAGTTCACAAAGCCCAGGGGGTAGGTGTTGGCCTTGAAGATGTCCCTTGGAACAATGGTGATACCAGTATTGTCACACACAATTCGAGACAAGGAAATCTGGCGAAGGGCCTGGCGCTGGCGCTTGGTGAAAACAACCCGTTTCTGCCACCAGAACCTACAAGACGGGGGAGAGAGGTGGATGAAGTTCAGGGGGAATGAATAGGAAGGCGCACCCGCTGTGTGCTGGGTACTTTACATACATGATTTCATTCGCCTGTCCAAAATCCCTGCAGGAGAGGTGTGATTCTCATAGAGGAAGACTCAGGTTCAGTGGTCAAGTAAATTGCCCAGGATTAAATGCACAGTAATATACGTGGCCAGGGCTGGATTTGAACCCAGGTAAATGCCAAATCCAAATAAGGAGTCAGGTCTTAAACCTCAAGCTTATTGGAGGAAAACCAGATTTAGCCCTTTCTGCGTGTTTTTAGGATCAACCAGCCTGGAACAGTGAAGCTGAGAAGTCTGTCTCCTGGGTTAAAGGTGCCTGTACCTCAGGCAAGTAGTCTCTCTCCCTCTGACCAAGCTCTCCAGGGAGGAGCCTCCTGGTCTCAGATCTTGGAAGAGATGAACCTAAAAAGAGTACTTTCACTGTTTTTCAAAAAGTTGAAGCATAGTTGATCTACAGTGTTCTGTTAGTTTCTGGTATACAGCTTAGTGATTCAGATATATATATATATATATATATAAACTTTGTTTCATTGTTGAGTCTTGGAATTCTAGTGCTTTCTGCCCTGCATCTGGGGCTGGTCCCTTTAGGGTAGGGTCACTTACCTGTCTCCATTTTGGGCTCTTGTAAACTGGTTCTCAAAAAGACAGGCCAGAAGATGCCCCACTCGGGCCCCTGGCAGAAGAGGCTCGGCGATGGCCCCAATCCAGATGTCAATGTTGTCAGGTGTCCCATACAGACTCAGGAACTTCCGTGCCAGATCCCGGTTATTCAGCACCTGGCTAAGCTGCGCCAGATTCCGGGGCTGGGAGAGTCTGCAGAAGCGCCTCCACGTGTTGTACCCTGTAGGGAGAGGGGACAGAAGCCGTTTAGTCTTCCCTCTGCTGGTTCCCATTAGCTTCTCTCCATGATTCCTCCCAAGAGAGCTCTGTGGTCAGGCAGTATTGGGCAGAACAAAATCCCTGCTGGCAGAAGAGGCCTTGAGCTTTTCAAAGACCAAATCACTCCCCTCTAATTTTCAATGTGAGCAGACAACCACGCTTTCTGTCTATCAAACGGAGGTATATACTAACGTAAAACACTGTTGTAACCAGCATTCACAACCACAATGATATTATTATTGGGCTCATGGCATTAATTAGACACAAAGAAGACAGTATCCAGAACATGAAAGACTCTCAGATTTGTAGAATGAATGAATAAATGAATACATAAGTGAACAAACAAAGAAATGAACAGCATAGATACAATGTATCTGCTCAGAAGAGGACCACATGGTCTTCTTTTTATATAAATGAATCCATTTATATAAAAGGTCCAGAATAGGCAAATACATAGAGAAAGAAGATTAGTAATTTTCAGGGGCTGGAGTGAGGATGGGAAGTGCCTGTTTTTTTGTTTTTTTTTTTTAACATTTTATTGTAGTATGATTCCTGTATAGTAAATTACACATATTTCAGATGTACAGTTTGATGACTTTTGATAGATGTACACACCAATGAAACCACCACCACAATCAAGGTAGCTAACATTTCCATCAGGGGAGTGCCTGTTATGACCAGGTTTCTTTTGTGAGTGATGGAAATGTTCTGATATTAAATATGAGGCACAACTCTAAATACACAAAAACCACTGAATTATATACATTATATGGGTGAATTTTATGATTTGTTAATTCTCTCTCAATAAGCTGTTAAAAATTTTTTCCCACCTACTCAGAAACTTACAAAGACCAGCCATACTGATTTGTCAGCTATCAGGATCCCACACCAAGACCAAGTCATAATATGGTGGGGACTGTCAAGATAGGCGATAGCTTCTTCATAGCCTAAAGAAACAGGAGTCCAAAGTCGTCCACCGAACTACAGCTCACAAATACCATCCCCCGGCTGAACAAAGGAAAACCGTATGATGTTCCACCATTACTAAGCCCTGCTGTGTGAACCTCTCTCAGGACCCTCCCGCTTCTGTGAGGTACTTTGTAATCTCCGTGTTACCAGTGGATATTTGCTGAGCTTGAGCAGCTGTGACTTTTCCAAGGTCACCCCCTCTTTGCAGTGGAGTTCAGATCACAGTTTCCAGTTCCAAATTTGGTGTTGGAATTGGGACGGGATTGGAGGAGACTGCAAGAGCTAGGATCAAGAAAATATTTCTGGGACAGCTTGGCGGGATCAAAAACAGTGTGCCAATTTGGCTGGCTAGCAATCTCACATCTCCAGCAGGGGGTGCCCACAGGGCTTTAGCCGTCCCGGGCACCCAGGCCTAGGGAAGGAAGGAAACTCAAGTTCTTGAGTGCCGGCTATGTGCCCGCCAGCTGCTGTGTTAGGTGCAGGAGGAATTGCCCGCACTTCATTATCATCGGCCACAGAGAAGCCGAGGCAGATGGGGCCTCAGGTTGTACCGAGACAGAGAAGTAGGCGATGGGAAGGGGGAGAGACCAGCAAAGCGGGGGCCAGTCTTTCCGTAACATCATGGATTGAACAGGGGAAAGAAAGGAGGAATTTTTAACTTGACTGGAATTTCACTACTTCTTAGTTCTGTGGCCTTGGGCCAAATTACTAGATTTATTTCCTCAGCTATAAAAATGGCTATAACAGCTACTTCTCAAGGTCATCGGGAGGACTGAAAGAAATCCATCAAAGTTCCTAGCAAAATGCCTAATTTTTCTTCTTTCCTGGGGTAGAACAGCCAAGACAGTTTTAATTTTACTCCACCTGTTCCCTGCCTCTCAGTCTCTTTGCCTTTCTCCACTTAGAGCCAGGAGCCAGCTTCTATATCCTTGCAACTTCCTCCTTGGAACTTGCCAGGGTACTGGGGAATGGGGTAGCTCTCCCCTGCCTTTGAAACCTACTGTTTTTTTCTACTTGGAAAGTCCTAATCTCCTTCATTCAGCTCCTCTGTCCAAGTCCTGGTCCTGTGGCGACCCTAAAGCTAGAAACCCCACGGTGGATGAAGAAGATACTGAAAAGGAGGTCCTCAGCCTCAGGCTTGTGTGCCTCTGAACCACAGCACATCCCGGTGACAGTCCCAGTCAGAAAGGAACCCTGGTCAGGCAAAGCCTGAGAGGAGGGGAGGCAGCCCCCTCACCTGGGAGGCCGTGGTCGCGGCTGCGTTGCATGTTGAGGGCCGCCAGGTCCAGCCCAATCCTTCTGACTTGCCGAAAAAGCCGGTCCCGGAGCTCATCCACTAACATGGAATCTTGACGGTTCAGCTTGGCAGGGGTGGCCATGAGGCCTTGGAGGATGGGGTCAATGCCACCTGGTGGTGGGAATATGAGCAGCACAGATTGGACCAGCCTCTTGGAAGCCCCTGAATCACATGATGCTAAACTAGCTCAGAGCTGGACAAGCCAGTCACTTAAATTCTATGATGTTTGTATCAGGAAGCAGTGACCCAGGTGGACAGGAAGGGAGCTGGAGCTGGCAGGGAAAAGCACCCTCACTTCTTCTAGAAGGAGTGGAAGGAAGCTCCTTTCTTTCAGGACCACAGCCACCAGTCTGACATCAGTCTCCTCCTCTTTTAGAAATCCTCTAATCCTGGAGGGGATGGGGGCACGTGACGAAGGGTCTTGGTGACACCCGCCCTGTTTTCACTGCCCGTGACCTGAGCAGCAGCCTGGCCTCCTTGCACTAAGCTGGGCCCCACCCTGACTCCTGGCTGCCTCTGGAAAACCCAGGCACCTTCGTGCACGATTCGCCAGCTGGCGAAGAAGGCAGAGCTGAGTGGGACCCATGAGTTGGGCGCCGAGGCCCGGTACTGGCTGTCCAGGCGGAACATGAACGGCTGGAGCATGGTGTGGCCGAAGCGGAAGGCCAGGGTGAAGACGTTGGCCACCCGGGGGTCTACATTGGAGCAGTACCCCCGGTAGGGGCCCAAGGTTCTGCTGGCCCTGGCCCGGCCCAGAACCAGAGGCAGAAAGTCCCGGTAGGTGATGATCTGGAAGAAAAGATGTCAGAAGACACCTTAGTGGCCCCCACCCCACGTGCTTGCCTTAGGGCAAACCTTTTGCTTTTCGAAGCCTGCTCAGACATACTAATTCTTTATTGGCATGGTGTCAAATGTGGCCATGTTGATTTCCCATTGTCTGATGGAGATACTGAAGCCCAGAGAGGGTGCGTGACATGGTCAGGGTTACAGGTCGGATCTCAGGAACATCCCCAATCAGACCTGGCTGACTTGGGGCACATCCCTGAGGATGTGTTGAGGAAGGTGGGAGTCACTCCCTCAGATGGCTTCTCTGGCCAGATTGCCTTCTAGGGGATGCTGGGACCCAGGCTCCCTACCTGGACCATGGCCCCCAAGATCTTGCGGGCCTCCTGGTACAGCTTGTCTCCAGTCCACTGGGGGTTCAGGCATCTCAGCTCAGTAGCCAGCCGGTTGTGCTCTCGCACAAAGAGGGTGTGCATGGCTGCCAGTTTGGGGGTTTCCGTTGACCGGGTATCACCTTGAAAATCCCAAGATCAGAGTGAATAGAGCTCTTCCCACAGAAATGTCTTTCTGCTAAGGCAGACAGAGCTCTGGGGACTAGAAAGAGGTGGTGGGACTTTGTGACCTGGGCCAAATTTTTGGCCTCACTGGACCTCCATCTCCTCAGCTGTGTGGTGGGGCTCCACCAATGACCACCCTCCTTCCCAACACAGCGGGCCAGGACGGGGAGGACTGTGGAGTCCTGGGTCCCGAAGTCCCTGGAACGGGTTTGGGGCGGGGGGAAGCACAGGGCAGCTGCTGGGCTTGGGTGGGAAAATCTTTGCCTAATGATTCTGCTCTGCAAGATGACCAGATCCGCAGCCAGTGAAGGGACACAGTGACTAAGGGGCCTTGCCTTTGGGACTGTGGGTCCCCCTGCCCCACGGGTTGCATCCCTCTGCACGGTCTGTCCCAGGGGCTAGACCTTTCCCCAGCTTTGGGCTCGGTGTCATGCTGCTCTCCCCAAGGAGCCCCAGGGAGGGAGAAAGGAGGAGGGCTGGGCAGAGCCTGTTCCTGTCAGCAGACTTCCTTCCATTGGCCGGGAAGGAAAGTACGTTCCCAAAGGTGGCCTTACACACAGTCACTTGCTGGCTTTGAACTAAGCTCTTTTGCACGTGGTCCTATTCAAACTACTCAGTTTCAGTAGACATCTCACAAAGGTGCACGCTGCTCTTGCCAGCAACAAAGAAACATATGATCCTTAAAAAAGGGGCTCGAGATGACTCCCTGCGAGGGAAGTGGTGGAGCAGAGTGGAAAGAGCCCAGACCTGGCCACTGCACTGACTTGATTCTCACCGTGGGCTCTGCCACCTGACCCTCTGCTCTGGAGCACATCAGTTACCGTCCCTGAGTTTCTCATCTGCAAAACGAGGGTGATAATAGTGCCCTCCTTTCAGGATTGCTGTCAGGATTAGAGATGGCACATTTAAATATCTGAAACAACCAGAAGCGATGACCATCATTATTATGACCAGGACGGTGTGGGGGAAAACCCTCAGAAGAGTTCAAATTATGCATCCAGAAGAAGGTGGCAGGTGACAGTGACTAGCAGCAGTGGAAGGGAAACTAAAGAGCGTAAGGGAAGTTAGCCCCAAGAAGGAAAAAAAACCAGGTGAAAGTAAAAACTACTTTCAGGGAATTAAAGAGGCTATTGCTGTGTGAAAGAGAGAGAGCGTTTTCTCTGAGGTCCCAGAAGCATGATGAAGAGCAGTAGATAGACAGTAGATCAAAATGAGGGGGACCTTTCCGACAGCACTGCTCCAGATAGACTTCTAGTGGGTGAGCCCGTTATCACTGGAGAGAGTCAAGCCGTGATCTCTGGCCACACTTGGGTCACTTGCAAAGGGACTCCTTCCAGCGTACTGATTCTGTGATTACTGTGCAAAGATCTGCGCTGTGGTGTGCCGAACACTGAGTTATGGAGCCATATATCCTATCCTATCCCACTGTGGCTTCCCAACCTGGAACCCAGGGACTGGCTGCTTCCTGGGGTGACCCCCCACCCACTGTGTCAGACCTGCCAGGAAGCAGGGGATGCGCGCAGAGCGGTTGGTGAGGAGGCAGGGGTCATCGTGCAGGTTGTTGAAGGGCAGCAGGGCCCGCCCGTTGTCCTGGAAGCGCTGGTTGATGGCCAGCAGCCCCAGATGGTTGGTCCGGTTGCGCAGCCGCAGGGCAAGGGAGACCTCGCTGCCGTACACCATGCTGGCGTCCACGAAGGAGGTGAGTGTGTTGATCTGGTTTCGGACTTTGTTCCTGTTTCGGGGGCAGGCAGGTGCCGAGCGGAAGAAGGGAATGCAGTCACGCTGGTTGCTGATGCGGGGGTCGTTGGGCGGGATCTGAGGTGGAAGAGGAATCTGTGACACTGGGGCTTCTCACGAGCAAGCTCCCTCCTCCTGGTCATCCCCCACCTGCTTCAAAACCTTGCTCAAAACTCCCTTCTTTCAGGAAGCCCTCCTTGACTCACCCAGACTCACGGTGCTCACCAGGCCATCTGAGCATCCTTAGCACTTTGTGTCATAGAGTCATGAAAGGTTAGAAATGCATGAGGCCTTAGAGCCTCATCTTAAGGATGGGGAAACTGAGGCTCAGAGAGGGGAAGTCACAACTTGTCAGCAGGAGAGGAGGGGTGAGAACTAGTTCTCCCAGCACATGAGCCTGTGCTCCGTTCATTCCATTTAGTTCGACAGGTGTTTCCTAAGCACCGTTCTGTGCTGGGTGCTTCGGAGACTGGGAAAGCCACCAAAACTCAGGACAGGTTGCGGGAAGCTGGTAATTCAGTCAAAACAGACACCCATGTAGAGTAATGTAACTGTGAATTGAGGCAGCATTTGCTGTGCTTGGTCTAAGTCAAAAGCTAAAGGTGTAATAGGATGCTGGGGAAGGCTCCCCTGAGGACCTAGAGGAAGGAGCCAGCCAGGGCCCCCACACATCGCATCCCACACTAATAAGGGCGAGTGAGTGTGTGAGTGTGTGCACGGACCTCCCCTCCATCCCCGACAGAGGCTCTGCTCCCAGGAGTCCATCTTTCTTCCCCAGTGTTCCACACTATCATTGCCTCTCAGCATGCACGGTGCTCACAACCAGATCCCAGGAACTGGCAAGAACTGCAGGACCTCGGACCGCCCCAGGAGGGAGAGAAGGGCAAGAGCTAAGAGACTCTAAAGGCTTCAAAAAAAAGGCAGCAGCCCAGAGGCTTCCCCTGCTGAAAGCAGACCCATGGGTCAAGGCCAGTCTCAACTGCTTCCCTTCTGTGAAGCCTGCACTGAACCTCCTGGCAGGTTGCGCCACCCCCACCCCTCAAACACACACAGAACCAGGAGTCTTCTTGTCTCTGTGTGATATCCCAGCATCACAGGCAGTTCCTTAATGCTCCAGATCCCCAGTCCCAGCTCTTAAACTTAAACTTAAACCTTAAGCCTATGACACCATCACCTGGGGGTGGAGGCCACACCAGGGGCCCGGGAGATTAGGGGAGGGTACCTTGATGGGGAAGCAGGGAGGCAGCTGGGCACAGGTCCTCTCACAGTCAACGCCTCCAGTGAAGGCCACCCTGGCTGGGGACTCGGGGGCGAAGTCCAAGTCGTGGTCGATGAACTGGCCCCACTTCATGAACATGAGGGACCGGCCCCGGTCGGAGGTCAGCCTCTCGCTGGGGAAGCGCACGATCTGGTTGGAGACGGCCCGGATCTGGTTGGAGACGGCCCGGACCTGGTGGGGAGGTAAGTCAGTGTGGGGCGTAGGCTCCTGACCCCTTGGGGTGTCAGAGCCAACCCAGGACTCGGGATGGCAGGTCACCCCTGCTGGAGTTAGCGTATTTTTGCGTCCTCTCCAGCCCTCTTCTCTCCTATCCTGCTCAGCCCTACCTCCTGTGTTGCTGTCATTCCTACAAGAATGATCTCTGGCCTGGCTCCTGATGATTCCAGGAGTAAAAGGAGGGGGAGGGGCCAGGTTGGCTGGCTCAGACCCCACCTGCTCCTCCAGAGTGGCAGATAGATCAAATTGATAGAACAAGTTATAGACTCGTGGATAATTAGATGGTAGAATTGATCGACAGATGCAAGGACTGGTTGCTAGGTGATGGATAATAAATATGGAGAGAATTGGATAGATGGAAAGATCAATGGAAGAAAAAATAGTAGATAGATGTTGATAGATGGGTTGATGATAGATCGTTCTGTTACCATATGAATAGAAAATGGATAAATTGTTAAATGTGAAACAGTTTAGGTCAATAGCTAGAGCTACATTAAGGTGCATTGCTCTTTAGTTTAGCAAGGTACTTTGATACTAATTTTTCCGGAAAAAAACGATACTGTAATGGCTGGCGTTACTTTATCACATCTTATATGGATGTTTATACCAAGGACTTTATTAAATAGTCACAACAGCAATAGGAAGTAGGTTTTACTGCCATTTTACAGCTGAGGAAACTGAGACTCAGCTGGAGTCACCCAGCCTGCCAGCCATACAGCCCAGATGGGGGCCCTGGCAGGCTGACTGTGGGCTGTGCTTTGACTCCCTGCGTTTAGAAGAGATGGGGCATCCTCTAGACCCTCAGCCCTGACTCACAAGAGGGAGGAGGAAGCCGTTGCGCCTCTTGCCGGGGGTCCAGCCGAAGGGGAGCGACACCCTGTCCTCATACTGGGCTGGCAGCCAGCGAGCCAGGGCCTGGTTGGCGGCCCCCAGCAAGGGTCTCCTCCTGCGGTGGTGGGTGGGCTGGGGTCAGCAGGGCTGGGAAGGAGGGGAGGGAACGGGGCAACCCCAGGCCAGGTGCCGCCCCAGGCACCCACCTGTTGTTGCATCTCCCAGTGATGGTGCGGTACTTGTCACTGCACTGCTCAGCCTCATCCTGGACAGCGCAGCCACTGGCCTGGGACAGCAGCCGCAGCTGGGGTTTCGTTAGCACGTCTGGAGGGGGAGGGGCAGTGGGCAGGGTTCTAGCTCCTTCTTGACATAGTCTGTTCTGTACCTCCCACCCCTTTCTCCTCTCTCCTCCCAATGCCCCAAGGCCACATGCCCTGCACTCCCGCCTCTCTCCCTTCCACTCCCAGGCTGGGGCAGGCCTGGTGTGGGGAGCTCAGTGGGGTGCACAGTACCAGTGACATTGAAGGATCTGGACTCCTGGAATTGCAGCTTCTCCTCCAGCAGCCCCAAGGCCACGTGCATATAATCAGCAGCCCTCACAGCTATCCTGGTGGCCGCTACTGGCTGTTTGAAGTAGGACAGGAGGTCCATGGGGCTGGCCAAGCCACTGCGAAGGCGCTGCTTGATGCTGCCCAGAAGAGGAGGAGTGAGGGCCAGGAGAAGAAGCAGACCCACCCAGCAGGGCCCCCACCATGGGCAGTGGGCAGTCAGCACGGGGGAAATAGACAGGAGGCTGGACGGAAGGGAGGCTCTGCACTGACATGGCACTGCCCCAAGGTGCCCAGGGGCAGCTGATGGGTGAGAGGCCCTTGGCTAGAGTCCACCCCCATCAGTGACCCTCCCAGGCCCACGCAGGCCCCAGACCCATGCAGGCCCCAGACCCAGGCCCAGGCCCACCTCCTCTCAGTCTGATTGTAGGCAGAATCCACCAGCAGCTTGGCCTTTGTTATGCAGCTCTGAAGGACTGAGGTGTCCACCGCCCCAGGGAAGGCTGTTCAGGGGGAAGGGGACTCAGGCTCCAGGGCAGCCACAGGCCCCTCAGACCCAAGTCCTCCCCGCTCCATTGCCCCTCTCCTTGGCCGTCCGAGGGGCTACTACCAGGGGCTGTGCCCTCACAGGGCTGGGCCAGGATGAGTGTGGCTAGGACCCCCGCCAGGGCCGGGAGCAGCTTCATCTCTGCAGTGAGACCCCAGCCGCAGTGGGGTAAGCGATCACCCGGTGGGGGTCCCCTGCTCCCTTCCCGTGGCCTCTGAGCTGACCTCTCACTTCCTCCTGCTCTTCTCTGGAAGGAGCTGGGAGGGGACTTTTGTAGCCTGTTCTGAGGGAGGGAGAGGAGCCCTGGGCGTCAGAAGCCCAGCCTCTTGAGGTGGGGCTCTGGGACTTCCCTCTCATTCTGGGGGGAGTCATGGGACTGAAACACATACCCCCTCCACCAGCGTGGGGATGTTCTTTCCCCTCACCTGCTCACTCCTCTTTGCTGTCAGGTTCACTGATGTATTTGTCCCAGGGCGCAGAGCAGCACCTGGAACACAGAGGGTCATTCAATGAATCTTAGCTGGATGATTGAGGAGTCATGTGAGCCTCTGAAGACTGTGCCTGGTCCTGCCACTAACTAGTTGTATATGGTCTTGGGCAAGTCACTTCCCCTCTCCAGGCCTCAGCTTTCACATCCCTAAAATGGGGCTTGGGCTAGATGATTGGCAAGGCTCCTCTCCTCCCCAACAGGAAGCTGGGGCTGCCTTCTTGTTGTACCTCCCATACCCCCAGAATAAGGCGTGGGACTCAGCAGGTGCTCAATAAATTGGTTAAGGGAATGAATGATGTAGGATCAATGATTGATTGGGTCTCTCTTCCTTTCTCTCTGTCCTCTTGGCTCTCTCCAAGATGCAGGCAAAGGAGAGGTGATGGCAGAGGGAGGGCCTGGCAGTGAAAATCAAGGGGGTATCTCATAGGCCATTTGGGGGGTACAGTGAGATGTCACGGGGGAGCACCCAGCAGAGGGGTGGCAGCAGGCCTCCATCCAAGCCGAGGGCCTGTCTCGGGCTTAGTGCTTCTCCATGTGATTCTTCAGTGCTTGTCAGTAGCACAACACGAGTGGTGGGCGTAAATTCTGACGTGCTCTGGACTTGGTCACCAGTAGCTCCCTTGGTCAGCAGGGGAGGCTGCAGCAGTGGGCTCAGCCCACCTGGGCTTGGACTTGGCTCTGCCCCCGCCTGCACTGCCTTGGCTCATCTCTGTTTCCACATCTGAAGGGTAGCACGCCCCCAGCCGGTCCTCCCCCCGGGGCCCAGGCCTTCACACCCCTGGCCTTTCCTCCTGGTCTCCTCCCCTGGGTGAGCCCTGCTCGTCCTTTGCCCCAACCCCATCCTGCTCTGCTTGGAGGGCACTCACTCATGTCTCTGCACTCGGCCCCAGAGTCGCCTCGCTGCGCCCTGTGGTCCTCACCCCTTCTTCAGGTGGATGTGTCCATCCCTTCCCCAGTGCAGACCCCGTACTTGCTGAGTGTCTTTTGTCTCCCACCCTCTGTCCCCCGTGCCCGACCAAACCCAGTCCCAACGCCCTCCACAGCCTCCTCCCACACCTCCACCACCGCCCGGCGGTTGCTCTTGTAACAGCCCCTTCAGCAATCCCTTTCACAAGCTCCAGCTGAGGGCCTGCCGATCTTATCTCCCTACCTCCAGCAGGGGCCCCTCTCCTGTGCCCGGATGGGGATGGACAGTCACCGCGCAGTCGCTGAAAGCCCACTGAATTCCTTGCTGCTGACCCCCTGCATGGCCTGGGGAGATCACACCACTCCCTGGATCTGTTTCCAGACCAGTGAGATGGGGACAGTGGCCTCACGAGGAGAGAGGTTGTAACAGTTGTAGGGCGCTCCTCAAATGTGCTGGCCTCCCCTGCCCTCGGGAAGCCAGATGCCCCCAAACGTTGGACGGTGGGGTAAGCCAGGGTGGGGTGTATGTAACCCAGGTCACTCTCCTTCCAGGGTCCCCCCAGAGAGGACTTAGACTGAGCCCAGCTCTCCCCCCAGTTCTTTGGCAGTAGTGAGGTGTGCCAGGGTTTTGCCACAGCTGTGGGACAATCTTGAGATAGAACCTGGGCTCTAGACCCAGCCCTGCCAAGTTGACTGATCTCTTAAGGAAGCGGAGGTTGGTTCATTGACTGCTCAAGGTGGTGATGAGAGGAAAGCAGAAAGGAAGTGGCCGCTATGGGGCCCTGCACAACCAGTCTATGGAGGGCAGGTTCCCAGGGCCGCAGGGCTGGGCGGACAGGCAAGGATCAGGCAAGGATCAGGCAAGGGAGAAGCTGGGTCTGCCGCCTGGCTCTCCTGCCTGCCCGCGGGACCCTGCCCCTACGCCCCAACCACCTCGACCCTCCACGGACAACGTGTCCTCCCCCTTGTCTGCTCCAAAGCCTCTGCTGATGATGCAGGAAGGCTCCCTCGGGAGCCACAGCACTCAGCACCCAGGAGCTTGTTGAGAGCAGTTTACAAGGGTGACTGAGAGCTGGCCTGCATCCCAGACCCAGCGCCGTCATCCGTCTGGGCAAGCTTCTCAGCCTCGGAGCCTGCCTCCTCACCATTGAATGGAGGTCCTTGCTCTGTTTACTTCACAGAGCGTTTATGGGAATAAATGTGAAACGCTACCAGGGCCTGGCACACACAGCAGGCACTGGACGGTGTTTGTGTGACAAGCTTTGATTGTTGCTCCTTTACTGAGCTGACTCCAGCAATCACCATCAGGTTGATGGTCAGCTTTGCAGACCATCCAGCCTCAGGTGCCTGGGAGGAAGGAGGGCAGGAAGATAGGAAGGGAGGCCCTCCAGGGTCAGGATCGTTTAGACCCTGGTCTCCGAGTGCTGTCAAGGCGGAGTGGGCATGCCTTTGCCTGTGCCGAGGCTGTCGGAAACTGAGTGGGGCGACAGTGATGGAAAGATAAGCCCTCTTGGGACCCTCCAGTTTGGGCACCTGCCCCATCTCCGGCTGTGACCATCACTGGGGGACAGGACTGGATACATGTGGCCCTCACTGGGTGAGGTGAGCAGTTGACAGCTGCTTTTTCTCTGTTCTCAGGGTCAACCACACCCAGAGACCAGAAGAGGGGTGCGGGCAAGGGCTTTTCCATCACACCCACTGAGACCTCGCTTTAGAGACTGTCCTAAGCGTTGCCCAGCAGTGACCTGGAGTGTTTGATATAGGAGCAGATTCGTTTCTGATACCTGATCCTCTACAGAACAAAATTATTTCCAGGAATACTCATTAAATGATACAAGTAATAATAATGGCTAGGAAGGAAATGCGCGGAAGTTCTCTTTTATTAAATTTGGACTCAATCATGCCAGTAAAGAAATAACAATGAAATACCACAACATAAAAAGGAAAAGAGTAGGGGAGTAGTGGATTAATCCTTCTTAACTACATGAATGTGTTTTAAATAAAAGGAAAAAACTACATATTGGTGAGTTTTAATATAATATCAGTACAGTTTCTGTTTTCTTGATTCTTTCTCTTTGTTTGATTTTGTTATTATTTTTTTTTTTTGGTCAGGGGAGATCATTAGATTTACTTATTTATTCTTAGAGGAAGTACTGGGAATTGAACCCAGGACCTCATGCGTGCTAAGCATGTGCTCTACCACTTGAGCTATACCCTCCCCTGTTTGCTTGTTTTTAATGGGAACACTTCATGAATTTGCGTGTCTTCCTTGACCATGGGCCATGCTAATCTTCTCTGTATTGCTCCCAATTTAATAAGCAAGCATTTGATTCATTTTTTTTAGTGTTAAAGTAAACAAACATTTGGAAGACTAAATCTCAGTGTTAAAGATACTCGAATTCACTAAAATATTTATATAGTAATTAAATTTTGCACTTTAAAAATAGTGCATTTCACCATTTGCACCGTTTCACTGTTTTAAACCTTGAACAGAAAGTATAATTCCAGGGGGGCTGGGGTGTAGCTCAGTGGTGGAACGCCTCTGGGTCCTTGTACATGTTCCCTTTGCCTGACTAACTTTACTCATCTTCACAACCCAGCTGAGACCTCACTTCCTCCAGGAAGCCTTCCTTCATTCCTTTCCTGTTCACCTCTCAACCTGATTTGTGTTCTGTCCACAGAGCACCCTGTGCTGACACTTCTCTCCGCACACACTGGTCTGTGCTGAAGGCACGCTGCCACTCAGTCCACCTCCTGGACTGGCCACAGAGCCCTTTGGGGGCCCCAGGCCCGATCTTGTTTGCAGCTGTGGACCCAGCACTGTGGGCCTGGCCGGTGCTCGGGAACGTTTGTGGAACATGAATGAACTGCACCGTGTTCTGGCTTAACTCCATGAATCCACACACCCTCTTTCATCCTGGACAGGAGAACGTGTCCTTTCCCCCACCACATGAGATTTCCTCTTCTTTCTCCAGGTGACAATTTGGAGCTCCCAGGGTCTTGACCCAGAAAGTCCACACAGGTGAAGTGGGGCACGGATTGGGAGCCCCCATGATGGTGACCTGGAGCCTTCGTGTGGGCACTAGGTGGGACCCGTGACTCTCCTGGTGCCAGGCCAAGGGCCGGAGCCGGAGCTGCGAGTGATACAGGCAAAAGAATGTGGGGCGAGAGGATGGCCATGTCCCAGGTCTCAGTTGAGTCCCTGGGACGTACCCCACCAAGTGTGGGTCCTTAGCTTCATGCAGGAAAGATTTCAAGAGCGAGCCACAGTTGAGTGCAAGTGGGTTTATTCTGGGAAGAGGGTAGAGCTCAGTGGCAGAGCACATGCCTAGCATGCACTGGGTCCTGGGTTCAATTCCCAGTCCCTCTATTAAGAAAATAAGTAAATAAGTCTAATTACCTCCCCCTCCAAGATTAAAAATAAATTAAAAAATTTAAAAAGAAAGTAGATTTATTCTGAGAGATGCATAATCCACAGACAGAGTGCGGGCCATGTCAGAAGGCGAGGGAGCCAGAGGCAGCGATGTACGCTGTTGCTAGATTTTATAGGCTCAGTGACTTCATTTGCTAACAAGTGGATTATTCCAACTACTTTGGGGAAGGGGGTGGGATTCCCAGGAATTGGGCCACTGCCCACCCTTTGACCTTTTATGGTCAGCCTTAAAACTGTCCTGGCACCTGTGACAGTACCATTTGGCACGCAATTGTGTTTCAATGAGCGTATATTGAAGCTCAAGTTTTATTGGGAGTTGAATCGTTCACCATCTTGGTGCTAACTGCTGTGTCTTTATTTTAGTGGCTGTACCCTGCCCCCTTCCCTTCCCTCCTGTCTCAGTTAGAGTGGGTGCTGGTCGAGGGATGTGAGAATCGACAGCCCTCTGAGCGTGGCAGCCAGGGGCTGGGACGTCAGAGTGGGA
Source organism: Vicugna pacos (assembly GCF_048564905.1). Lineage (NCBI taxonomy): Eukaryota > Metazoa > Chordata > Mammalia > Artiodactyla > Camelidae > Vicugna > Vicugna pacos. The sequence continues at coordinate 357,357 of NC_133015.1, forward strand.
TGGCCCAGGTGCCTGGGAAGCTCGGCTCCCTGCGAGGCCCGTGTGAGCTGTTTCCTGTGGATGTGGAGTCCAGAACCCGCTGCTGCAGATTAAGGTGGTGTCTGTTAGCTTTCTCTACTGTAAGTTTGTAATTAATAAGTAATTTGTAGGAAGGTCCTTTCAAGGCTGGATGTATCCATTCTGTTTCTCATAACTTTCACCCATTGGTTTTAGCACGCATTGATGATTTTCTAACTGTGTTATTATTTATGTATTTATTAGTTGTTATTCTACTGTAAGAAAGAACTTCCCTTACTCCGCCAATTATTTATTTATAACTATATGGGCTCATGGGTTTTTATGTTATTCAGTGGGATATAATACATCACTATTGTGATTTATTTGAATGTTCATATTGTTCCTTTGAACTGTCTCCTGTGTCTTTTTCACATGTCCCCATTATTCTTTAAGTACTTCCATATTTTCTGGTTTCTAAAGATGTTCTAGACACATCTTGTACTTTCTCTATCCCATGCCTGGAATCAACCTTTTCTCCAAGGAGCCCAGGTTCTTTTTATTAGAATATAATATTTAGAAAACAAGATCTGGGCTTGAGATGTGCCAATTGTTATTGGTGTGTCATTTCTGTTAGGTTATTTTAGCAGATTGAGCTGGGAAATGTATGGGTGTATATTTTGCTTTCTCTCTCATATGTATATGTAAATGTGTATCTATATCTATCTATCTATCAATCTATCTATACACTGATACTTTCAATTCCAATTCAGCAAAACAGGGTACATTTTAGTATCCCCCCTTTTCATACCTGTACTCATCCAACAGTGAGAAACTTAGCTGTCATAGTCCTCAATATATTTAATCATTTGCTCAAGCCTGGTATACACAAGAAGGTAGTTTCAAAGTTTCTAACTCATGTCTCAGTAAAAACCTTACCTGGTTTCTTTCTTTAAAAAAAAAAAACAGATCAGTTTATTTTCTGAGCACAGTTTTAATGATAATATGACATCACCAACAGCCAATCAGAAAAGTCTCTGGTGTTGGATGTTCGAACACCATTACATATTTATGGGTAAGCACCAGAAATGTTTCAACCCTGTGTTACATTTCCGTGCTTACTCACTCCTTTTTTTAATTTTAATTTTTAATTTTAATTTTTTCATTGAAGTATAGTTGATTTACAATGTTGTGTTAGTCTCTGGTGTACAGCAAAGTGATTCAGTTTTATATATATTAGATTCTTTCCTATTATAGGTTATTACAAGATATAGTATGTAGTTGCCTCTGCTGTATGGTAGGACCTTGTCGTTTATCTATTTTGTATACAGTAGTGTTTATATGTTAATCCCAGATTCCTAATATATACCCCCCCAACCCTTTCCCCTTTGGTAACTATAGTTTGTTTCTATGTCTGGGAGTCTGTTTTGCCTGGGGTTTAAATGTAAGTTCCAAGCCTCCAAAAGTGGGATCCTGGTGAACAACATTTCAGTTTGCTCTCCCAGAGTCCTGGAACTTAGAACCTTTTTCTTAAGTGCAGTTGCCAAGTCTTAACCCTCATCATTTGGTTATAGACTTGTCTGAAGTTGAAGGTTTGCTTCCTTGAATCTCTCTCTCTCTCTCTCTCTCTCTGTGTGTGTGTGTGTGTGTGTGTGTGTGTGTTTATTTACTTATTTATTAAAGTATAGTCAGCTTCCTTGAATCTCTCACTACTGCCTATTTTCAGTAGTCCTCCCAATCCCCTAGTGCTGCATTGCAAGTTATTTTTGCCAGAGTTTCTCCATATCTCCTTCAGGTCTGTGTGATCTTTGACACCATTCACTTCCAACTAAGCCCTGACAGACCAGTACAAGAAAGAATTGGTAGTCTCTTATTATTATTGTTCTTAAAAGATAAATTGAACTCTGTGTGTGCATTCAAGCACATGTGTCTCTCTGTTTGTGTGTGTGTGTGTGTCTGTGTAGAGGAGGGTGTGGATGTGTGTGTAAATGGTTGACAGGCACCTAGAAAAGTCAGAGTTAGCAACTATTGCCAAAACCGTTCAGTTGTATCAGCATTGCAAATTTATAGTATACTCAGGTAATTTTCAGAAGGCTTTTTTTCCAGGAAAAAATTACATTATTTTGCAGCATCATAAATTGCTGTCTTTTTTTTTGAATACTAACTATATGTAGCTTTCTAATGCTCCATCTCACTTTGAAATGTCAAAGTCATCCTTCTGAAAAGTCACACAATTAGGTCAAATATATTGCCTAATAAAAATCTTTCACCTTCTCAATGAGCACTGGGACAAAAATAAGAGGCCTCTAAGAACCATTCACACAGGATATGGGTTAGATCTTCTAATTTGAATATCCAGTATTTTAATGATTCAAAATCTATTTTAAAAATCAATCACTGCTCTTGAGGAAGACACAAAAGAGACAATATTCCATTTAAGACCGTGAACTCGGCAGTCAGATAAAACTAAGTTACCTAACTTTTCTACAGTTCAGTTTCTTTATCTGTAAAATGGGTATAATAACAGTACTTCACTTGCAGGGTTGCTGCATTAAATAATATATTGCAATAAAACATTTAATGGTGTACGTACGCCTAGGACATACTCAATAAATGTTATCTCTTCTTGTAAATATTATTCAAATCTACCATTCTTTTCTTTGCTTCTAGTTCTTGGTTATTTTTCCTTTCCCCTTGTAACTGTTTTGCAGTTCTGCTCCTTGCCCTTCATTGAAGGGAGATTGTTTGATGATTTCCATGCTGCTGTCTCTTCTGCTGTGTTGCTTGTGCATGTGGTATTGGTCAAGGTTTATTGCTGATTCTCATATGGCTCAGCTTTTGCCCATAGAGCTGTCAGGTCTTCAGAGGCACTGTATTGAGGTCCTAGTATGTATTTGCCTGCTTCTCACATCTAAGGTGATATTAATGAGGTACAAGAGACTCTCAGTCATTGACCTACCCCTAACTACACCGCCAATCAGGTTTGTCTTTTGTCTCTTCATTGTTAGCTATGTTCTTTTTGATATATGCTGCTTTTTGCTACTCCCACCTCCCAACTTCTTCAAGTCACTGCCACTATACTTATCTTTTCTCCCTTTAATTGCTTCTCTAATATTTTCCTTACCTTTTTTGCATGAAATGTCTTAGGCTTATATTTTATATAAATCACCAGTCAGTGGAATACGCTTTTCACACTGCATGTGAATTGACCAATCATAATATACTTGTTGAAATATTTAGGTCTCTTGGACATTGTTCATTGATTCATTTGTTGGTGGCTATTTAGAGGCTACTCCTTTTATCTTAAATAAGGTTTTATTTTGTTTGGATAACTATTAAGATATGTACTATTACAGTAGACTGAGGCTCTCAAACAGCTAGTCTTTTGGAAGCTGAGGTCTTACCACATTTTGAATCCAGAAAAAAATCTTTCCTGTAACATATTTTTTTTAGAAAAACCAGGAGCTGCTTTGTCTGGGAAGATACCAGGAATAGGCAATATAGAATTTAAGAGTGTAGCCTCTGGAGTCAGACAGAGTTGTCCTTGGAAAGGCACAGATAACATCCTTTTTTATCTGTCTCCTTTTCTTAATTTTTATCTCTAAAGAAATTACTCACATGGAGGCAAGGGCCTCCGAAGTCATGTAGGGCCATAAGAGCTTTACTTTCCTGTTCCTAAAAGAGCACAGAAACCTTTCTGAAGTAAAGGGCATCATATTGGCTACAGGCACTGGTTTCTTTTTCCTTTTTCCTTTATAGTTTATTGCAAGATATTGAGTATAGTTCCCTGTGCTATACCATGAGACATTATTGTTTATCTATTTTATATATAGTGGTTTGTAAACCCAAACTCCTAATTTATTCCTCCCCTGCCCCTTTCCCCCTTGGCAACCATAAGTATGTTTTCTGTATCTGTGAATCTGTTTCTTTTTGTACTTAAGTTCGTTTGTCTCATTTTTTAAGATTCTACATATAAGTGATATCATGTGATATTTGTCTTTCTCTGTCTGACTTAACTTCACTTAGTATGACAATCTCTAGGCCCATCCATGTTGCTGCAAATGGCATCATTTCATTCTCTTTATCATTGAGTAATATTCCATTGTATATATACCATATCTGCTTTACCCAGTCATCTGTGGATGGACATTTAGGTTGTTTCCATGTCTTTGATATTGTAAATAGTGTTGCTATGAACATTGAGGTACATGTATCTTTTCAAACTAGGGTTTTCTCTGGATATATGCCCAAGAGTGGAGTTGCTGGATCATATGGTGACTCTAGTTTTTAGTTTTCTTAAGGAACCTCCATGCCATTATCCATAGTGGCTGCACCAATTTATGTTCTTACCAACAGTGTAGGAGAGTTCCCTTTTATCCACACCTTCTCCAGCATTTATTATTTGTAGACTTTTTAATGATGGCCATTCTGATTGGTGTGTGGTGATACCTCACTGTAGTTTTGATTTGCATTTCTCTGATAATTAGTGATATTGAGCATTTTTTCATGTGCCTGTTGTCCTTCTGGATGTCTTCTTTGGAGAAATATCTATTTAGGTATTCTGTCCATTTTTTGATTGGGTTTTTTTTTCTTTGTTTGTTACTGATTTATATGAAGTGTTTGTATATTCTGGAAATTAAGCCCTTGCCAGTCACATCATTTGCAAATATTTTCTCCCAGTCCATAGGTTGTCTTTTTGTTTTGTTTATGGTTTCCTTTGCTGTGCAAAAGCTTATAAGCTTAATTAAGTCTCATTTGTTTATTTTTGCTTTTATTTCTATTGCCTTAGGAGACTGACCTAAGATAACATTGCTACAATTTATGTCAGAGAATGTTTTGCCTATGTTCTCTGCCAGGAGTTGTATGGTATTGTGTCTTATGTACAAGTCTTTGAGCCATTTTGAGTTTATTTTTGTGTATGGTATGAGGGCATGTTCTAACTTCATTGATTTACATGCTGCTGTCCAGCTTTCCCAATACCACTTGCCAAAGACACTCGTTTTTCCATTGTATTTTGTTGCCTCCTTTGTTTAAGATTAATTGACCATAGGTGTGTGGGTTTATTTCTGGGCTCTCTATTCTGTTCCATTGAGCCATATGTCTGTTTTTGTATAGGCACTGGTTTCTGCTCCTCTTCAGAGCTGAGCTCTCTAGTTGGGTTTGCCCAGAGAGCATCAGGCCTGTGCCTTACTCATGGAGGGAATCAGAGGGCTTCCTCTAAAAGAATGATTTTGACAGTGATAAAAAAAAATAATGCTCCTAGAAAACCAGTATTTATTGAGAGTTTTACATGTACCAAGCATTCATAAACACATTTAGTTTTGTAAAAATTTTGAGTTATTACTATTATTCTCATTTTTATAGATGAGCAAACTGAAGCCCAGAGAGGTTAATTATCTTGTCCTGAGTCACAAGGGTAGAAAGTTGCAGAGAATTCATAGTCAGTGTTGTCTTACTCTAAAGCCATGCTTTTTATCACAGCAGGCTGCTTATAGACCTACATGACTCTTGCAAACTCTGTGCTACCCTAGATTCACACACAGAGAAGGAATCAGATTGGTTCTCATTTGCATAAATAAGGTTCCAGCTGTCTAGATGAAAAAAAGACATTTATTATCCAGCCACATTCAGAACCAACTGAACAGTAAATATAGTGGCCAGAAGATAAAGATCAAAACTATCATGTTTATTACTAAGTTATATTTGAGGCAGTGGCTTGCCATCCCTCCCCTTATCTTGGAATTGCCCACTTGAAGGTAAATGTGGTTCTGCAGAACATAGCATTTACCTAGAGTTGCTGCCATACACTGGTCTGGTGTGAAGAGGGAAGGAGAATTCTTATAGATTTAGATTATTGGCCTACTAATATAATTTTGGACCAATGGCTATAACCCATCTACCAGGAAACTCACTAGATCTCAGTGGAGAGGAGTATGGGGCAGGGCTAGAGGCCTAAAGTTTTAATCCCTCCTCAGGGAAACCAAAGTATTGAGGAATAAACACTCCCTGTAATATCTCTGAAGTTTAGAGATTTTACCCAGTGACAGATACATTAAAAATGATAAATCAAGTCTACAGTGAGACTTTGGCTTTGTTTGAAAAGAAAAATAAAGGCTAGGTGAAAAGAAGCCAAAGAATTTCTTCTTGTTAGAAATATAACACTTTCTGTGGCCCAGGCAGACATGGCTTTGAGGTCAATTTCCTTTTCAAATCAGTGAAACTTATTCACTAAGTTTTAAAGTAGTATATCTGGAGGAAAGGTATAGCTTAAGAGGTAGTGCGCATGTTCAACACCCAAGAGGTCCTGAGTTCAATCCCTGGTACCCCATCCAAGACAAAATCAATGAAGAAACTTAGTTATGCCCCACTCAGGAAACAAACAATACCAGCAAAGCATGTGTTTTCATTACAGTGGTATGTCTGTTTTAAAAAAAAAAATTTTTTTTCTGGAAGTCAGAAAAATGAGCATGGATTGAAGGTTTACTAATCTCCTCTGAGCAGCCACTGGGCTAAATAAATTGGTGAGCAAGGGAAAGATTGCAAAGGAAATAACTAATAAAAAATAGGAATTGCATAGGAGGGGTTAAAAAAAAGTCAATGAACCAACAGATGCAAAGTCACATCCTAGTGATGACTTAAGAATGTGTAGAAGTCTGTAAGAAGCTATCAAAGTGTGGTGGAGCTAACTGGGGAATAGAGTGCATGAGAGATGGAAGTTTGGAGATGGGTTTTGAAAGACATGATGGGCATGACTTGGCACACAGCCTTTCATACGGGACAACAGCTTGAACAAGGAGATGTGGTCAGTATGGGGAAAATTGGTATGTGGCCACCTAGATTTAGAAACATCAGTATGAATGGCATTTAATCAAGAAAAAAAAAATTAGTCAGATAAAAATCAGGTTGAATTGATAGAATAAAATACCTTGACTGACAGTGGCCTCTTCCACAGAAATATTGCAGGAATATTATATGTGGGAATATTAACTGAAAATGGCTTGTGGAAACAATATGATCACAAATTTAAATCAACCTCATTGTTGGTGACTTTCCCCCAGAAGTGAAAGCAATTCTCAAGAGATTTTTTAAAAAGAGAGACAGAAAAGAAAAGTAAAGAAACAGCCTGAGATTATTTATGTGAATACCTGCCACATTTTTTTGTTGTTTGTTTTTTTAGTGAAGTGACCATTTGAATGGTTTTGAGGAGAAATCCCAAGTATATTTTCAGAAAAGAGGTGCTAGATTTGACCTAGAGATGAGTTTGGGAGTGCAAGAAAATGGAAAGTTTTTGCATTAGCAGGATGTGACATTTTTGTTGAGCTCAGACATTCACTAGTTCTTCTTTCTGCAAAACTGCAGACAAGTATTTGCATAGCCTATGCCTAGAAGAAAGGATTTGTGCAGATGCCAGCTACAGTGGAATCTCTTGGGAGAACACCTGTCCTGCTTGCTGAGGGACACAGAATTCCTGGACTGGATGCTGACCATATGAAGAAGCACCTGGAAGCTAGACCTTCATCTGCTATCCTCCAATCAGAAAATGCAGCTCTGCTCCAGACTGTGACTCCAGATGCCCAGGAAGATTGCCTGCACTTCTGATTGCAAGTCTTGTTCTGTGACTGGCTTTCAGTCTGTCTCTTTCCAAGTATGACAAAGTCAAGCAGTTATTAAAATATAAATGCTGCCAGCCTTTTCCGTTTCCTGAAGAGAAGGATGCTATCTTAGTCTTAGGTCTTAGTCTTTTGTCCACATTTCCTGATGATCTGGTCTGAATGTTTATGAACCCCAAACTTCATGTGTTGAAATCATGATGCTCAATGTGACAGTATTAGAAGGGGGCCCTTTGGGAGATGATTTGGTAGACCACCACCCTCATGAATGAGATTAAAACCCTCATAAAAGAGGCATGAGAGAGCTCCCTGGTCCCTTTTACCATGTGAGGACACAAGAAGTCAGCAGTCTGCAACCCAGTAGAGGGCTTTGACCAGAACCTGACCATGCTGGCACCCTGATCTTGGACTTCCAGCCTCCAGAACTGTGAAAAATAAATTTCGATGGTTGATAAGCCACCAAAACTTGGGTTTTTTTTTAATAGAAGCCCAAGTAGACTAAGACATCTGGTCTTTGAGTGCATCTCTCTTTCATGCACAGTTCCTAAACTTTCATGATGAAAACAACGGGAAAAAAAAAGAGATTTAGAGAGAAAGAATACACGTTGGCAGATATGCTATATTGGTCTACATGATGAAGATGAGCAAGAGAAAAATATTCCATAATCTGGGGGATATTGGTAAAGGTATTTTGTGAGATGGGGAGGGATTTAGGTAAGTAAGAAAATTCTTAGAATTGTGGGATGTGAGAAGAGTAGGAAAGGGATTGTGAGAAATTTTGCCAAGAGTATGACCCAGATACTCTAATATTTTCCAAGTTTAGAACTACACCCCCCATCCCTTATTTTAAATTATTCTTGGCTCTTTGGTTGTATTTACTTGAAACAACTTCTTTTAGAGACTGAACCACATGGAAGAGAGATGTGCAATAGTTACGCAGATTCAATGTCCTGCAACTTTTACATCTAGTAGCTCACTTTATCCTTAAAACCCTCTGGTGAGGTAGATAAAATCATATCTATTTTGTAGATAAAGAAGTGAAATCTTAAAGAGGTTTTATGAGTTACTGAAATTTGTAAGTATAAATGACAAAGTCAAGATATGAGCCTAGGTTTTCTGACCCCAAGCCCCAGTGCTTTCTACCCTTCCATCCTCATCACAGTATATGAGTATGTGCCATGCCTCATCACAGCCAGCCATGTTCTATTCCCAGTGGACAAGCAATAAATGACATTATTCTGGCTGTTGTGGTTGTCTCCCCTTGCCCCCCTCAAAAAGGAACTTTATATGAATGTGGAACATTCTGACTGCCTCATGATGTTTTTAAAGGTAAGGATTGCTGCAGCTCTTTCTTCCAGCGAAGGCTTGAGAGGTGATGAGAATCAGGATGGGAATGCCAGTGAATGCAAAGAGGATCCCAAGAGACCAACGTGGGAACAGAATGAAAGTTGATGGCAGTGTTTCCCATAATGTGATTCAGAGGCCACAAGGTCACACTGGGGGCCGTCATATTGATCTGTATGAAAGCTCATGTCTATGCTTCGCTTCCGTCAGAAAGAATAAAGAATTATATTTTACAAAATGCAGATACGTCCTTAACTGGGGTCATTTAGCCATTTATCTTGATGATTCTTGTTTACTTAGATATGGGTTTCCTAAACCCATGGAGATAGTCAATCCATAAAATCTTTTATTCTGCCGAAGTCCACCATGAACTGAAAATATTTGAGGGGTTCTTGGTGTTTGTATGGGCTCAGCTATTCTATTTGTTCATGATAAATAAGAGGTGCTGACAAGTTGAAGCACAGCTTCTCTTGAAGAGAGAAAAGCAGAGTGTGTTGGTGTGAATGGCCACGAGCACTTGTTAACTTGCACACACTGAAAGATGCTGCTCAGAAGCTTCACCTGCTACTGTAGAGTGTCCAGAGCTGTCATCCTTCATTTATTTGTAAACCAAATGCAACTAGACCTCCTTGGACAAGCCCCTTGTTTGTCCATTTCTGCTGTGTAAATTTCTTATACTTAGAAGAAACACAAGATCCCAAATGATCCTCTAAAAAGAATAGAAAAGTATTATCACTTGTTACTAAAGTTCTTGTGCAAAATGGAAAAGGGAATTGACATTGTGTATATTGACTGAAAAAAGGCTGCACAACCCAAAAGTTGAAAATTACGTTTTATTCAGAGACATTACTGAGGACAATAGCCTGGAAACAGCCTCTCAGATAGCTCGGAGGAACTGATCCAAAGAGGTAAGGGAAGAGCCAAGAAATATGGGAGTTTTTGCTGGGAAAAACAAAACAAAACAAAACAAAAAGAATAACCGTGTAGTCAAACATCCAAAGATTACTGCTAATCACAAAAGACAGGTATCTCAAGTTAATTATTTTAGTGCCTTTCTCTGTATGGGAAGATGCAAGAGTTTGGGGTCATTGAAATTATTCCTTTGATGTGCATCTTACCTATCTAGGGCCAGTAGCTTGTTTTTCTCTATCCTGAATTCCCCTCAGGGCACATGATCAGAGGCGGCTGCAGAGGCTGCCGGCTTGATGCAGGCATAATTCATTGTTTACCGGAACAGCAGGTATTACTTGAAATGGCAGGCAACACCTTTTTTTATCCACATGTATCACTCTTAAACATCTCTTTCTTCAAAATTCTACATCTTATGGGAGCTGCCATTTCTCTTTCTGCCAAACAACCCCATTTTCCCATCTAACGTTTTTTTCTCCATGCCAGTGGGGAAAACACTCCACTTTCAGAAGGTCTGGCTGTACGTTTTCTCAAGCAAAGAAATTGTTTTTTGTTTTTGTTCTTGTTTTTGTTTTTGCTCCTATAATTTGCATTTCCAAGAATCACTCTGCTGTGCAAAACCAAAGTTCTTAGTGGAGATCTAACTTCCTTGAAAGATGCAGGAAAGGAAGGATTTTAAAATAACTAATAATTTATTATTTTTCTCTATCATATGATTATTTAACAAACATTTATTGCAAATTTAATGAGCACCTAGCTGCCAGATACAAAGTAGAGCAAAATGCCCTATCCGCAGGGAAAATCCAGACGGTGGGAGAGAAAGACAATTGACCATAAATGACTGTTCAGTGTGTTGAAGGCTCTGATGCAGCATTGCTTATGGTAATTCAATGACACATAATAAGAGTCGCTAATGATACTGAAGCAGGGCAGGAAGGAAGGCTTTTAAGAGGAGATGACTAGGGACTTAGCACCCAGTGATTAGATGACAGAGTAAGCTAAACAAGGAAGGTAAAGAAGTTGACATTCAATGGAGAGCTGTTAGCAGATAAGGTAGTGGGTCCCTGGAGAAAGGGAATCAGGCATGGCTTTCTTGACCAAAGAGAAGCCATGGTTGGCTTAACTCATCCAGGGATCTAAGCCTGGCCATCATGCTTGTCCTTAAACAGGTCTCAGTAATAATGCTCTTAAGGGAACAAAAGAACAAATGACTGTTATCAGGCAAGAGAAGTAACAATAGCAAAGATAAAAAATCAGTTGTAAAGACTCCCAGTTCTGTTTCAGTGGGAAAGATTAGCCTGAAGCACCATCTTGAGCTGTTGTGGAGAATTTAAACCACCCCCTCCCCCGCAAGCACTCAACCAACATGTGGAGCCAGCTAGTGCTCTCTGGGAATCATAAAACCCCCACCCCTGCACTTTCTGTGCCTGGAGCCTATTGACACTCTAACTCCCACAGCCCACTGCAGTACTCTTCCTGTCCCTGCATTTCTGCAAGATAAAAACATCTTCTCTTGATGTGTGTTTATCCTAACAAAGCTAAACCGCCCCAAGACATAGCCCATCTCACAATCCCCTAGGCAGATAGGACTCACCACCTGCCCTTATCAAAGTCATAAATCCTATTGTAATTGACTGTTCTTCAATTGAAAAAAAAAAAAAGGAGTTCCTGACAGATTTTACAACCACTCTGGTACCTGTGCGTGAATTGATGATGCCGCCCCTGCTCCTTGTGGTCACAGCCTCGTCCCCCCAAATAAAAGACCCTGCGCTGCCACCCTCGGAGCTCACGCAGGCACATCTCATCCATGTGACCCCTTGTTGCCTGTAACAGTGCACCTATTAAACTTTCCTAAACGTTCCTCATGGTCTTTGGTAAATTCTTTCACTGCCCGCGTTGTGTCCGCACACAACAGATCTCAACCGGAACCTCAGGGCTGATGATGTAGAACTTTTCTGACCCTAATGAGCTCAATCAACTGAAGCTTGGACTCTGTCAACCTTCGCCACAATTCTACGCTGAATTCTTCTCTGCTTAAGCCCCTTCATGAATATGCACATATGCTTAGCTTACCACTTCCCTAATTTTGCTGTTCAGGGAGACATTGCTTTGGGGAAGATCCTTGGTGTTCTCCTTACTTGCTGCAAGTAATAAATACTTCCTTCATCTGCTCTTTGGCTTGTCTTTTGGCTCTACACCCACCAAGAGGTGAATCCAGTTTTCAGGTAACAAATTTTGGCAACCTAGATAAGACATCTTGGCTAACCTCTTGGTTTCTTCCAGCTCCCAATAGGCTACGCAGTGGGCTGTGGCAGCTCACCTGGGGGAATTTGTCTTTGTTGCTGAGAGGATGGGTACAGGAGTTCCGTCTTAGCACCTGCTTTGTTGAGTGCCTACACCCCAACTCACAGAACAGACTCAGAAGCCACTCTACACATCTAAGTAGTCCTTTTGGAGAGGTGAGTGCCATTTACCCCACAAAACAGCTTCTGGGCTCTGTCCCCATCTCAAGGGGGAACGAAGGGACAATTCAGGGACTGCACAGTTAATCTGACCTGGTCTGGTCAGCTTGGAGGGTCTGAGAGATTGTAAGACAACCCTGTCCTCCAAGTCTTGGAGGCTGATCGGGGAGGCCTGATTGTGAAAGGCCTCAGTGAGACCATCTATGTCTCTCCTGGCTTTGGCCCTCATTAGGGGGTCCTGGTAACTAAAATTACTTGTAGAGGGGTGCTAGTTTGGTATACCTGAACAACCTGAGTGTACACTTTTAAATTATTAATTGGAAAAACTTACTTACCAACTCTCTAGAGAAGGAAATTTTCAGTGGGCTAAGAACAGCTGAATTTGTGTCTCCACCAACACTTATTATAGATCTCTTGGTTAGGGACAAATCTTCAACCAAGATCTGAGGATATGGGGGACAAGATATTTGTCCTCTCTGACAGCCCGTTAGGGTGCATTCTGAATTATTGGAAACTCTATGGCTATACCTCAATGACAAAAAAATAAAAACAACCTTTTTTTTTTTTTTTTTTGCAAATACTGTCTGGCCACAATGCCAGCTAGGTGACCAGGAGAAATAGAGAATGGCTCACTAAATTATAACACCATTTTCTAACTTTTCAGTTTTGTAAAATCAAAGAATAAAAATTCCTCTGCCTTTTTGGGTAAGATTAGAGACTGGCTTAGGAGATACACTACCCTGGACCCTAAGGATCCAAGAAGTGCAGTGGTAATAAACACCTAGTTCGTATCTCAGAGTACTCCAGATATTTGCTGCAAACTTCGAAAGATTATGGTGGGACCTAGCATCCTCACCTCCCAACTAGTTGAAGTGGCCCTTCGGGTTTTCAATAACCAGGACATGGCAGAAGAAAAAAAAAAAAAAGAAGAGGACTAAAAGCAGAACACCCCAGGTGTGGATGGGTGCCCCCTGCCCCCAACGTGGGGTATGCAGACTTCCAATGAAACTGGGACCTAGTTAGCACACTTACTGCAGGAAAGAGGGACATTGGACGAGGGAAGGCCCTCACTGTCCCCAGAGAGAGAAAGGCTGAACTAAGCATCCTTCCTTTCAGCTCCCAGGAGCTGAAGAAGAGGACTGATGGGGCCTGGGGCTCCCCAGTGCATGCCGCAAGGTGCCATCCCAATCTCCCCTGAGGAGCCTCACTTAGAAGTCACATAAAGCCATTTGAATTTTTATTAGATACCGGAGCCACATTCTCAGTGTGGGCACCCTGAAAGGGTCCCCCCCCTCCCAAGAGGGGACACATCAAAGGAGGATCAGAAAGCAGAGATACTAGGAAATCTCACCCTTGGACATGGCCAAGATGAGGCTCCTTTGACATTCTAAAACTCGTTTTGCTTTGCGGAGGAACTTGCATATCTCTCCCTGTGCTTTTGAGATGTAAATATTCTACCCAGGCTCTCAGGAACCTTCCTCTAGACCATTCTTAATTTCTGAGACTGAAAAAAAAAAAGGCCTTTGTAAACTCAAGCAGAACTATGAGATCTCTGTGTGTATGTGGATGTAAGTATGTCTATGTTCATTATAGATATGAAATGTCTTTACATCCAGATAGTATTATCAAAATTAATTTGGGAATAGTCTTAAGGGAAATTGAGTGCTTATATAAATTCCCAGAAATATAAAAGAAACTGCCTAGAATGAATTTAGGGTTTATGTGATCTAGAAAATATTTAATATTAAATCAATATCTAGTTTTGAAGCTAGCTTAAGCTTATTGGTTTAGGGGGTGGAGGGTGGGAAGGGATAGACGGGATTTTAAAATTGTAGAATAGATAAACAAGATTATACTGTAAAGCACAGGGAAATATACACAAGATCTTATGGTAGCTCACAGAGAAAAAAATGTGATAATGAATATATATATATGTTCATGTATAACTGAAAAGTTGTGCTCTACACTGGAATTTGACACAACATTGTAAAATGATTATAAATCAATAAAAAATGTTTAAAAAAAAGGTTGCCATATCTGCTTTCCCTGCCTATAGGTACATGTGTGTGAATGTGTGTGCTTTGTTTTGCTAAACCTTTTGAAAATAAGTTCAATGTCAGTCATGACATTTCAGGCTTACCTATCTCAGCACGCATGCCCTGAAAAGAAGGATGGTTTCCTTCATATTATATCCTCATCATAATGAGGATACAAATAATAATTCCCTAATAACTGACTTCCAGTCCATAACTGGATGTTCTTTTTTTTTTTTAATTGAAATGTAGTTGATTTACATTGTTAGTTTCAGGTGTACCGCAAAGTGATTCAGTTACACATACACATACACATAAATATTTTATTTTCATATTCTTTCCTATTAGTTGCATAACTGGATGTTCTTAATTGCCAGGATCTACTGAGGGCTCACATAATACATTTTGGCTTTATATTTCTTAAATTTCCCCTAATCTAGAACAGAAGCCCCCTCCTGCTTTCCTATGGAATCAATGTTTTGCAGTAAGAAGGCCAACTGTCTTGAGGTGTGTCTTGCATTCTGTCTTTATCTAACTGTGGTGTAGTTTAACTTATTTCTGTCTTGCATTTTCCCTATAAGTTGGAAACTAGGCCTGAAGGCCTCCTTATCTTCAGGATAAATATTTGGGGCAAAAACACAGTGCTTCCCAGGTTGTGTTGGCACTTCGTGTTATGTCACTTTTGTAGGCACATAGTGTCAATCGTGTCCTTAGCTATTATTCTTACTGAGAAGGGATACAGTACTGAAACCTTCTTCAGTGGTCCTTGATTAACATGACCAGGATGGGGGTGGGTAATAGCTCAATGGTAGCTCAATGGTTCAGCCCCCAGTACCCTCATTAAAAAAAAAAACAACAACCCAGGACATGGTACCAAAAAAGCAGGGTTAAACTCTATGTGTCATGGTGGTAGCAGGTGAGGGAGGGACCACCACCACCACCACCACCAACAACAACAACTGAATCCCCAATTGCCATTAGAGACTTTGGATCATTCTGTATGTGGGCTGGTCGTATAGAGTGTTTCCTGTGAGGTTTGGGATTAACTTTTCAAAATTTAATTCAATTAATTAAATATTTCCAAATATTGCTGTTGGCCAGATATTGTGCCAGACACCTGGGATGGGAGACAAAGCTGAACCTGAGCGTCACAGTCTAGGTGACTTCTCGAAGTTCTCTCAACAGCGTCTAAAGGGAATCACCATTTGTACTCCCATTGAGGACATCATTTTAGGCTTTAGGAGCCTAAATAAATAAATAAATTTATTTATTTTCAGTTACTGAATTACTCTCAGACTTCAGATAAAACTGAACCAGAGGAAGGATCACACAGCAGACGAGGACCTCCACACAAGAGGCTTAGGAGGAAGTGGTTAGATAATATTCAGTGAGTGATGAGTTAACGTTCTTTCCACTCACCCAGTCGTCATTTGAAAAGCAACCTCAGGTCAGGAAGTTAGTTTGGGGTAGACATGAAACAATTGCCGTTTCTGCTTTGTCTGGAGATCTGTATTATTACTACCCACTAGGTCTTCTTCACATAATAATAATCATGTGTCAGATAAATGGGTTCAAACCCCCTTTAATGGTTGCATGTTTTTGGACAATTAAACTTGTGGTTTCCAAACATTTTTTTTAAGTTGTAGCAAAATCTACGTAACAGAAATTTTGAAAGTGTTAACCATTTTTAAGTGTACAGTCTGGCAGCATGAATTGCATTCACAATCTTGTGCAACCGTCACCACTAACCATTTCCAGAGGTTTTTCATCATCTTGTACTGAAGGTCTGTACCCATCAAACAATAACCCCCCTTCTTTCCTCCCTTCACCCACTGGTAACCTCTATTCCACTTTCTGTCTCTGTGGATATGTCTATTCTAGGTCCCACCTATAAGTGGAATCACACAATGTGCCCTTTTGTGTCTGACTCTTTTCACTTAGCATAATGTCTTAAGCATATTGTCCTTTGAAAAAAAAGGTTTTATTGAAGTATAGTTTATGTACAATATTATATGTTACAAGTGTACAACATAAGTGATTCATAATTTTTAAAGGTTGTACTTCATTTATAGTTATTATGAAATATTGGCTATATTCCCTGTGTTGCAAAATACATTTTTTTAAAGTTAATTAAAAATTAATTACAGTGGTACTGAAGATTGAACCCAGGAACTTGTGCATGCTAAGCATGCACTCTACCACTAAGCTATACCCTCCCCCTGCAAAATATATTCTTACAGCTTATTTTATACATAATAGTTTGTACCTCTTGTAACCCCCCTCCCTCTAGGTTGCCCCTCCTTCCTTCCCTCTCCCCACTGGTAAACACTAGTTTGTTCTCTATACCTGTGAGTCTTAAGCATAATGTCTTAATGTCTCATCCGTGTTGTAGCATATACCAGAATTTCCTTCCTTTTCAAGGCTGGATAGTATTCCAGTGTCTATCTATGCCACATTTTGTTTATCCTGCTGTCTGGTCATGGATGTTTGGGTTGTTTCCGTATCTTTTAAAGGGAACAATGATATCTGTGTCACAGATAAGGGTAAGATAACCAGGAAAAGGCCTGGAACACAGTAGGTGCTCAGTTAACGTTATTTTCTTCCTTTCTCCTTGGTACAAAAGTTCATATATTTCCTCAGCACTTAAGTAAGAGAGTGTGATGAAGAGGACAGGATAATTATTTTCCATTTCCTGTGCCTTTCTCACCCTCTGTTACAGTTTCCCTAATTAATAGCTTGGCTCTTTAAATTATTTATGGGAGGAAGTTTTTCTGAGGATATGCTGGGATGGGGTGGTGGGGGTGGGGGCTGGAGGGGGCGGGATGAGGGTGAAAGACAGAAGCAGGCATCCAGTTGGCTCTGGGTTGCTGGTCTGAAGGGCACTTGTTACCTGAATGATTTGCTGACTTTTTCCAAAACAGCAATAGAGCTCAGAGTCGAGATAGAGATCTTTGAAACTTGACTCTCCTTATTGCAAAAGCCTCGAGTGTTCAGATCTGGGCCAGCAGGACTGGAAAATGAAGATTTTTATCTCGTTTCAATCCTTTTCTTCTCTCCAGGGCAGATGCTTCCCCCCAAACTGCAGTAGGAGAGGGCAAAAGGCTGTTTTCCTTCTGTAACTTAGAGGAAAGATGTGTTTCAGAGGATGCTGAGGAAGAACATATTTAATCTTGAATGTGAAGGGGTTCAGAGTATACCACCCCTTAAAATATGCCACTCTGACATAAGGGTTATTTTGAGCTGACGGCAGTTGAGAAAAAGCAGACATAAGAAAACATCTCTGCCCTAGCCCTCTCTATATTCAGAAGGGCAGGGTGATTCTTAATCACTGGAGAAAACTCTAGACTTTTATCAGCCCCGAGATGGCACATGGGGAATTTAGGTAACAAATTTTACTAACTAGCCTTGATTGTCCAATGGCTTCCCCCAAATTTACCTTCTCATAATTTGCTACCCTTAAAAACTCAAAATCCTCTCCCTTTTGCTTGTCACTTCTCTACAAATGTATTGTTCGTTTGTTAAGATGCTATATAAATCCAAATTCTAAACCATTCCTTTGGGCTGCTTATCACTGAATTCTCCTGTGCGTACTTATGGTACATGTGTCAATAAACTTCTGTTTTTCTCCTGTTAGTCTGTATTTTTGCCAGTCTAGTTTGTAGGTCCAATGAACCTGAGATGGGTAAAGGGAAATCGTCTTTTTCCTCCTCTGCAAATTCTTCTTGCAGAATATAAATGGTATAAGAGCTTCTAGAAGCCAATTGCAGTCAGCTTCTCTCTTTAGAAAGCCACGCCCCAGACAGCCAGAGAGACTTGCCTGCCAGGGTCACAAGACAGATTGGTGCAGTGTAGGGACTTAGACTCGAATCTCTCATGCTTGGCTGAGCAGTACTCATTGAATAAAGCTACCTACCGTATGCAAAGTCTTTTACTGGGCACTATGGAGGAAAAATGAAAAGAAATAAAAGTCATGGTGGAAGGGGGACCCTGGAGAGGAAGAGGGTAATTTGGAGTGAGGTGGTAACTGACATCTGTGGTGGGCTTTGTCGGTGGCGCAATATCATGTACACACAAACACCATGCGGAGAAAAGTGAAGCAATTCTCTGTTTATTGATTCTTAGGAAAGTGTTTATATAGGACATGCACGATGCCTCATATATCATCTAAGTTAATAATCTTAAGCTATTTAGATCCCCAAGCTCCTGCAGTAAGCATAGGATGTTACATGATTAAGGACAGAAAGTTTGAAAGTTCATCATGAAACTTCATTAAGTAGGCCATTTCTTATCCAGCCTGGATACATGACATTCCTCACAGCTTGTTTATCAGTTCAGCCCATGGCTTAGTCTCTAGAGCCTTCAGACGGCGCCCTACAGGCTTAATGGTGTCCGCCCAAAAGATATGTCCACTTTCTGATCCCCAGAAACTCTGCATATTAACTTCACGTGGTAAAAGATTAAATCTCACTTGATACAGCTAAAAAGATATGATTAAGTTTAGGATCTTGAGATTAGGAGCCTATCCTAGATTATCTAGATGGGTCCTAAATGCAATCAAGGATCTTTACAAGAAAGAAGCAGAGGAAAGTTGAGATGCAAGAGTAAGAGGCAACAGAGACAGAGATTGGAGTGATGTGGTCACAAGTCAAGGGTCCCTAGAGCCACCAGAACCTGGAAGAGAGGCAAGGAATGGCTTCCCCTCCAGAGCCTTTGGAGGGAATGTGTCCCTACCAACCTCTTCATTTTTGGACTTTTGGCCTCTAGAATGGAAGAGAAGAAATTCCTATTGTTCTAAGACAATTTGTGGCCATTTGTTACAGCAGCCACAGGAAGCTAATGCAATATCTAATCTTTGACCTTGTTTTTCAATTGCACATATTTAATGTACAATTTTGAGGGTTTGAACATATTTTGGACAAGTACTCAGAAGTGGGATTGTTGGATCACATGGTAGTTCTATTTTCAATTTTTTCAGGACACGCCATGCTGTTTTCCATAGCAGCTGTACCACTTTGCAATCCCACCAATGTGTACAAGGTTTCCAATTTCTCCACATCATTGCCAACATTTGCTGTATGTTTTAAAATGATTATTATTGAGCAAAAGTCATTCTAACAGGTGTGAGAGGATACCCCATGGTAGTTTTGATTTACACATCCCTGATGACTAGTGACCTTGAACATCTTTTCATATATCTGTTAGCCATTTATATATCTTCTTTGGAGAAACGTCTGTTCAAGTTCTTTGCTCATTTTTAAATTGGGTGCCTTTTTTTGTTGGTTTTTGCTGTTGAGTTGTAGGAGTTCCTAGTACATTTTGGATATTAATTCTTTATCAGGTACATGATTTGCAAACCTATTTTCCCATTCTCTACGTTGCCTCTTCAGTCTGCTGATTGTTTCCTTTAATGTGCAGAAGCTTTTTAGTTTGATGCAATTCCTATTCGCCTAATTTTGCTTCTGTTGCTTGTGCTTTGGGTGTCATATCCAAGAAATCATTACCAAGCCCAACGTTATGGGGCTAATCTTTTAACATGTTATTTTTCTTCCTTGTTATCTCTCATCAAGGGATGTGAAGCAAATCCCTAGTTCCCTTTTCTCTATTTGTCTAGTTATGCCTCTCCCTGCCTTGAACAGCAAAGAATGTAGATCTCGAAATGGTAGAATTAGATCACTTAGTCCTTTGGCCCCCCTTTACAGATGAAGTGACTGAGGCCCAGAGGTGAAGTGGCTTGTCTACACTCTAACAGCTGCTTAGTGTGAGCCCAGGCTTAAAACCCAGGTCTTTTGATGCCTGGATTTTACTCTTGGCCTTCTGCTTAGAACCTAGAGAGAGAGAACTTGCAACTGAGTTAGGAAACAGAGGTTCATAACCACAAAAAGACACTATGAGTATAGCACAGATAATGTGCTGAAGTATGTGTAGAGTCCAGACAGTAACTGGAGAGTCCCACAGGCCCTCCTAGCAGGACACATTTCTAAGCCACCCACTTCTCTCCATCTCCCCTGGCAGCACCTCACTACTTAAAGCCCCTTAATAGCTTCTTCTTGCTCTTGGACCAGTTTCCAAGTTCCTGATGGTTGCCGGCCAGGCCTTACATGAACCAATACCCACCTTCTCCTCAACTTCATTTTCCACCACTGTCTTTTTCCTTCACTAGCCTCCAGCAACACCAGCCTGGCCAGACTTTGACTTTGGAGCAGCCCATGATCCTTCCTGTCTCTGGGCCTTTGCATGCACTCTCTTGTTTGTATAGAATGTTCTCCTCATGGCTCTTCCTGTGGCTGACTCATGTTTACCTTCAAGTTTCAGCTTAGACAGCTCTCCAAAGAGGCCTTAAAAAGTGGGCCCTGGCAATTTCCTCCATACATTTCTTATCAGATGCTGAAGCTATCTTGTTTACTGATTTATTGCCTTTTCGTGCCACTAGAATAAAAAGGCTTTGAAAAGGACCTTGAGAAAGATATATTCTCCAGGCACTTGGAACTGTGCCTGACACCTAGTAGCTATTTAATAAATGTAGGTTGAATGAATGAATTTCTCAGTTTTCCTAAACTGGATTGCCTGAGGAATTGCTATTTATTCCTACAAAAAAAGATTTAAGAGTTTTCGTGTATTCTAGAACATCCACAATGCATATCAAAGGCTCTGAGAAGTTCTAAAGTTAACACTTAAAAAACTCCAGCATTCAGGATGTAGTTTGTAGTTCGGTGCAGTCATTATGGAAAACAGTACAGAGAGTCCTCAAAAAACTAAAAATAGACTTACCATATGATCCAGCAATCCCACTCCTAGGCATATATCTGAAAAGAACTCTAATTCGAAAAGAAACATGAGCTTCAACATTCACAGCAGCATTATTTACAATAGCCAAGACACGGAAACAACTTAAATGTCCATCAACAAATGACTGGATAAAGAAGTTGTGGTATATTTATGTGATGGAATACTACTCAGCCATAAAAAGAATAAAATAATGCCATTTGCAGCAACATGGAAGGACCTAGAGATTGTCATTCTAAGTGAAGTAAGCCAGAAAGAAAAATACTGTATGATATTATTCATATGTGGAATCTGAAAAAAAAGGATGCTATGAACTCATCTACAAAACAGAAACAGACTCGTAGACATAGTAAATAATCTTATGATTACTGGGGAAAGGGGGTGGGAAGGAAGAAATTTGGGAATTTGAGATTTGCAAATATTAGCCACTATATATAAAAATAGACTAAAATGTTTTTCTTCTGTAATAACTTTTAATGAAAAAGAATATGAAAATGAATATATGTAAGTATATGCATGACTGGGACACTGTGCTGTACACCAGAAACTGACACATTGTAACTGACTGTACTTCAATTAAAAAAATAAAAAGAATAGAAAACAAACTTATGGATACCAGAGGGGTAAGGGGGTGGGAAGAGATAAATTGGGAGTTTGAGTCTGGCAAATACTAACTACTATATATAAAACAGATGAACAACAAGTTTCTCCTGTATAGCACAGGGAACTATATTCAATATCTTGGAGTAACCTATAGTAAAAAAGAATATGAAACAAATATATATGTATATGAAACATTATGCTGTACACCAGAAGTTGACACAACATTGTAAGCTGACTATACCTCAATTACAAAAAACCCAGAACCCCCCCAAAACAACTCCAGCATTCCCCAAGCATATCTGACCCCACATCCTTTTGTCAAGGAATTCGTATAAATATCCCTGAATATAAGTGTTCCACAGAACATAGTTTGGGAACTTCTGGTGTAAAAAGTCTGCTGCATTCAGGTAAACTACCAGTTTCTTTGAAAATAACTGGTTGACTCCAGACTGTACGTGTGTGTGTAAGCACAGGTTTGTGTAGAGAAACAGCAGAGCAAAGCTGGTAAGAGAGCTGAGTTAGTGATGATGATGCAAGAAGGAAAACTTGCAGGATGGAGAAGTCAGGGAGTCTAACGCTGGCCCACAGACCACTGATAATGAAAAAGGGGAAATGGATGGGACGAGATCTCGGCTTCTCAATGGGACTTTGACCTCCATGACTGGACAAACCAAGAAGATGCTGTGAACAGCCCATAGAAAACTCCAGCTCTGCCACTCCAAGTGCTCCACTCCCACAGTGGCCATCCTGTTGCGGAAAATGGGCTTTGTCATCACTCAGCTTACATCCTGTTTCCGGGTGATGTGAGTCACCTATAAATGTTTCACTTTGCTTTCTAATAAGAAAAATGATTTTATCAGTCATTGCTGCATTTTTTTTTTTTAGTACTCTAATGACAAATTTTGTCTTTTCTTGACACATCCATGAGAACAAAGCCATCAGGTCATGGTTAGTAAGATCGAATATTCTCCTTTGATAGCTGGTCCAGCTGAAGTTTGGAGAAGAAAAGTGGAAAGCTCAGTGATCCAAGCGTCTGTGGTGAAGGCTGGGATAGGAGGCTGTGTTCCCATGCACTCACCTACCCTTTTCTCTGAAGCAGATCACCTGGGCGGTTTCTCCGAATACGAGGCCACACCACTTGGGCTCCAAGCATACAGGCCTCTCTTGTTTTCCACTCTCCTTTTCCTTCCTTTCACTCTCCAGAGGCCTTCAAACCAGATCCATTGCCCTATAAGTCTCTTGGCAAATTCAGCACTGGTCCAATTGAGAATCCTTGCTCTGGAAATGATAATAGTGGTGCCCGGGTAGTTTTTTTTTTTTTTAACTTTTTATTGAAGTATATCATATAAGGGTCACCTATGCACACTGAATGGATCTTTAGAAGCTGAATATACCCTTATAACCAGTGCTAAAATAAAAAACAGAACAATTAACAGATCACTCCCTCCTCCCCCTGCAGGCATGAACACAGATACCTGCTGTTAACGGCAGGTCCGTAGGTTTTAACAGTAAGTTCCACAGATGCTCAGAGTAGTTGATCAAGACTATTCAAGCATGGTGGTGGGATGGCTCTTCATTGTGCAATATCTGGAATATCTTACAGTTTTTTTCCCCCCATTTGAAGGTCAATAGCAGAGCCCTGATTCTCTAGGAAGCATCTCCAGCATGGCATCAATGGGAATTCACCTTGTGGTGTGACTCCTGCTCAGGACACTGATGGAGTCACACCAGAAGGCAAAGAGGCATCTGTCTGGAAGGACATCAGGGCATATTAGAATCAACCTTACTTCCTCTTCTCTCTCATTACCAGCTGATCCCCTCAGTGTTGTCTGGTCAGACATGGAACTTTTGACAAAACCAGAAGTAACTTTCCTAGGAAGTAGGTTTTGAATAAGTGTTTGGTAGGAATCTTCAGAATGCTCATATTCCTAAAAATTGTTTTATAGACATGCTTCCCAGAGGGAGGGAGTGCTAAGAGGTAAACCAAGCCCCTAAATAAGTCATCCCAGACAAAGCAGATCTTCAGAGTAAGATAGGAAGGGCTGAGACATGGACGTGTCACATGACATTTGATTATGCATTACAGAGAAAGAACTGCTGAGGTCAGAAGTCATCCTGGCTAGGTTTAACTTCCTCACTCAAAAACAGTCATACTTCAGGGATGCCTGTCTTTGAAAAAATAACACCTGTATTTTGCTTTTAAAATGATCACTTGTTATTTTTTTAAACCTAGAAAACAGAAAAAAAAAAAAGAGAGCAAACTTTTTAAAATGTTAATTTCACAATTGGGGATAACCATGATTAACTTTGTGATGAGTTTTCTTTGAGTCCATATACATGTGGTCAGATGCCTTTTGATACTAAGGATGGTGGAATTCTTCCTGCTTTTGCAGCTTGGTTCATTTCTCTAAATGTGTGTCATGACCTTGTCTATGCAGATAAGGCACACGGGCTAGTGAAAAAGCCTCTGGCTTCTCACTTGAGAAAAACATATTAGGAAAGGTAAAATAGTCAAAACAAACTTAAAGTACTCACAATTTATCATGCACATTTCTCCACTAACTACTCTTCGACAGGCTGATACTTATTGATCATATTTTTTATTTTCCCATCTTGAGGAGGAGCCTCAAGATGTCCTCTGTGTGTGGTGATTAGGCAGTTTCTAATGACTCATTACTGAAATGAACACTGCCACGGATAGTCTTAGCAATCTCTATGCATGTTCATTACTGTTTACATAGAATAAATTCCTAGAAGAGGTATTGCCTAGTTCACTAGCTCTGCACTTCTCAAAGCATTTTGGTACCGATTCCCAAATTGCCCTCCAGAGAGGTTGTACTGGTTTATATACCCACCAGCCGCTTTTATGTGTGTTTGCCAGCACTGAGAAAGTGTGAACATTCAAAGAAGTCTTTGGAAATTTGATAGGGGATATATGCTACTGTGGATCCTTGAACTTGCATTGTGTACTATGTGTCTGTTTTCATTCTATCTCTGATGACTTTCACAGTAGGGCCACCACCTGTTTTTCTAGTCCTAGTTCCTATTCTCCACCCACCACACACACACAGATTCATGCATCCTAACTTTATTTTCCCTGTTTCTTCTCCCAGATGACACTCACACTCCATCCACCCTCACCTTAGCCTTCTCAATAATATGTCTCAAAATCCATCATCAAGATTATTTCAAAGGTAGGGGATGGGTATAGCTCAAGTGGTAGAGTGCATGCTCCGCACACACGAGGTCAGGGTTCAATCCCCAGTACCTCCTCCAAGTGGAAATCAAAGACCACGTCTCTTATCAGGTCTTTTTTGACACTCTCCAGCGAATGTAATCTTCCACATTTCTCCTGTAGTTCTTTCCTGTTACTTATCTCACCCTACCCTCATCATAGCCATAGTTAGTTCTGGAATGGGGCTGTGGCCTATGTCAGTGCTGTGTGGCACCAGGGATAGGTCATTTTCTGCTGCCGCACCTCAGTTTTCTCATTTGTAAGCTGAAGGAGGCTAACTCAGACTAAATGGCTTTAAAGTACCATTTCCCCTTTAATAGTTTACCATTCAATCTTTAAATATGCTTGTAATTTTTTTGGAGGGGGAGTAATTAGGTTTATTTATCTACTTTTTCTTTTTAATTAAGTTATACTCAGTTTACAATGTTGTGTCAATTTCCAGTGTAGAGCACAATTTTTCAGTTATACATGAACAAGCCTTTATTCATTGTCACATTTTTCTCACTGTGAGCTACTATAAGAACTTGCATATATTTCCCTGTGCTATGCAGTATAATCTTATTTATCTGTTCTACATTTTGAAGTCCCAGTCTGTCCCTTCCCACCCCCTTGGGAACCACAAGTTTGTATTCTATGTCTTTGAGTCTGTTTGTTTTCCATTTATGGTTTTTTTTGTTTGTTTGTTTTTAGATTCCACACATGAGCGATCACATATGGTATTTTTCTTTCTCTTTCTGGCTTACTTCACTTAGAATGACATTCTCCAGGGACATCCATGTTGCTGCAAATGATGTTATGTTGTTTTATGGCTGAATAGTATTCCATTGTATAAATATACCACATCTTCTTTATCTAGTCATCTGTCAATGGCTATCTAGGCTGTTTCCATGTCTTGGCTATTGTAAATAGTGCTGCTATGAACATTTGGGTGCAGGTGTCTTTTTGAAGTATGGTTCCCGCAGGAGAGGGATTCCTGGGTCACGTGGTAAGTCTATTCCTAGTCTTTTTTTTTTTTTGTACTTTATTTTTTTATTTTTTTAACGATTTATAATCGTTTTACAATGTTGTGTCAAATTCCAGTGTTCAGCACAATTTTTCAGTCATACATGGACATATACACACTCATTGTCACAATTTTTTCTCTGTGAGCGACCATAACATTTTGTGTATATTTCCCTGTGCTATACAGTATAATCTTGTTTATCTATTCTACAGTTTTGAAATCCCAGTCTATCCCTTCCCACCCTCCGCCTCCCTGGCAACCACAAGTCTGTATTCTCTGTCTATGAGTCTATTTCTGTCCTGTATTTACTCTTTGTTTTTGTTTGTTTTGTTTTTGTTTTTTAGATTCCACATATGAGCGATCTCTTATGGTATTTTTCTTTCTCTTTCTGGCTTACTTCACTTAGAATGACATTCCTAGTCTTTTGAGGCAACCTACGGAATGGTAGAAAATTTTTGCAAATGATGAAACCGACAAAGGCTTGATCTCCAGAATATATAAGCAGCTCATACGACTTAATAACAAAAAAAAAAAACCAAACAACCCAATCCAAAAATGAGCAGAAGACCTAAAGAAGCAATTCTCCAAGGAAGAAATACAAATGATCAATAGGCATATGAAAAAATGCTCAGTATCACTAATTATCAGAAAAATGCAAATCAAAACTACAATGAGGTATCATCTTACACCAGTCAGAATGGCGATCATTCAAAAATCCACAAATGACAAATGCTAGAGAGGCTGTGGAGAAAGGGGAACTCTCCTACACTGCTGGTGGGAATGCAGTTTGGTGCAGCCGCTGTGGAAAACAGTATGGAGATTCCTCAAAAGACTAAGAATAGACTTAATATATTTATCTACTTTTTAATGGAGGTACTAGGGATTGAACTCAGGACCTTGTGCATGGTAAGTACATGCTCTACCACTTGAGCTATACTCTCCCTTCACTCTTTCTACATAACTAGGACAGAGATCCTTAAATTTCTGGAAGCCACAGATGCCTCTGAGAATCTGATGAAAGTTTTGAGCCTAATTTTTTCCCCCAGTGGATTTGCAGGTATGGATAGTTAAGAACAATATGGTTATTAAAACATCACTGGAAGTCCATATAAGGACCGTGGCTCTTTAAGTCTGTGTTTTGCTCATTTTTGTTTCTCTCTTGAATTTAATAAGAACGCTCAATAAATATTTGTTACAATAAATCATATTCAAATAGTAAGGTGGTGAGACTAAAAGAGAATTATGTGTTTTCTCCTCGGGGCTTAAGGATAAATTTCATTAGTTTCTAGTCACCTTGGTGTTAAGTCTCTATTCATGTCAAAACACAAAAAAGGCAAACTGAGAGGCCTTCAAAATACATTTGAAATAAACTGTGATCTTAGTCTTTTAAGCACCATTAAACATCAAGCATTTTGGTGAATCCTTCCCAGCAGTTTGCAATTTCAGATTTCCTCAGTCAGAGGACTGCAGATCTGTAAGCAGTTACAATCTAATGTTATTCCTCCAACATAGATTTGTAAGAGATTAGTTCATGGGGTAGGGGTAGATTGGGAGAGGATAAACCAGGCATTTTTCAAATAAGTCTGCATTTTCAGAAAATACAAAAATGCTCTCTGAATGAAGAACAGTGTTTATACAGGCTTGCATGAAAGCCAAATCCTGTTGACAGCTCTCGAGATCCTTATCTGGCGATGTCACGACAGGGAAAATATTTATAAATGCCATTAACCCACAGGGAGATCTGGCTCTTGAGGCTGTTGGCAGTAGGGAGCAGGGATTTGCCCGCTGTCTTAACTAACTGATCCACACTCCTGCGCTTCCTGTTCCTAGACTGCTTCTTGTTTGTTTCCGCTTCTTTCTTCATAGTAAAGTGAAACTGATGCCACAAAAGGTGCATAGTTGGTTTGGGGGGCATTCATCTTTTATTTTGAGCTTGGGGTTTTTCCGCTCGGTGCAATCCCGTGTGGTCGCTGAGAAAAGCGACTCGGTCCTGTGTCCGGGCGTTCTGTTACTTACTTCCTCTGATTGCACCTCCATCCATGCAAACAAATGGACCCGCAGTTTGACTTACCACGCGTGACAGTAGGAGCTCAATATTTCTGTTGTTGATGCTGGTGTGTTGTGACAGCACAACAGGCACAGACGGGAAGGTGATGCTCTTTTTTGTTTGTTTGTTATTTTTATTTTTATTTTTTAATCTTTTTTTTATTGAGTTACAGTCATTTTACAATGTTGTGTCAAATTCCAGTGTAGAGCACAATTTTTCAGTTATACATGAACATACATATATTCATTGTCACTTTTTATTTTTTTGCTGTGAGCTACCACAAGATCTTGTATATATTTCCCTGTGCTATACGGTATAATCTTGTTTATCTGTTCTACATTTTGAAATCCCAGTCTGTCCCTTCCCATTCCCCACCCCCTTGGCAACCACAAGTTTGTATTCTATGTCTATGAGTCTGTTTCTGTTTTGTATTTATATTCATTTTGGGGTGGGTGGTGTTGTAATTAGGTTTATTTATTTATTTGTTTTTAATGGAGGAACTGGGGATTGAACCCAAGACCTCATGCATGCCAACCATGCTCTCTACCACTGAGCCATACTCAACCGCCTTGACGTTCTCTTTTATGACACCAGTTTTCAATCTTCCGTGTTGCTCTGTCATTCCCAGTGACCTGAGTTTGACTCATCTCCCCACAAGTCATTGGACCCAATTTTCTGCAGCTCAGTCCTAGATTTCGTTTGTTCAAACTTATCCTTCTAAGAAAAACAGTGCAAAACCCACCTGGTTTATGGACAACATACAAGAAGTTGAGCCCCTAGCTCAAGGGACAAGAAGTTGGCTGAAGTGTCCATGTCTCGGAGAAACTGGCCCTGAGTCTCAAGATGAGGTTGGGCCCTGCTGTTAGAAATTCTCATACCACTTAGTTCTTTACAATTTTAGGATTATCACAATCATATTTATGTAGTTAATTATGCACTTATTTGTTTACTGTATTTCTCCATAAGGAACTGTGTGTTTTTTTTTAAAGAAAAAATTTCTCTATACCTAGGGTTAAAAAAAATACCTAGAATATAGTAGATGCTCAAAAAGATTCTTTGAAAAAATTATTGTTATTACTACTACTACTACTACTTAAAGTAGTAAATATTTGTAGAGTTCTTTAGGTTTACAGAGCACTACATATTAACTAATCATGGAGAGATCTTAAAAACAGTGCTGAGTGAACAGCACACAGTTGAAGCTCTATATCCCAATACTCTTTATGTGTATTTAAAACACATAAATATACAGATCAGCCCTTTATAGGTTTTAAGGATCCCTACTCACCTAAGCACATATAATGAACATATTAGAGAGAGAGCCTGTGGGAAGACAGCAGTGGTGTAGAAAATAAATTGAGAAACATAATCAAATTAAGCAGGAGTGAGGCCTCACACAGACTACGGGTAATAGGATATTGGGGACTGAGAAATTATCTCAACTCTGACATAAGGCCAAAGAGAAAGAAAGAGGGGAGAGATTTGTCTAGAATCGATTTTGGAAAAAAAAATCTAAAATAATTCTTTGTACCATATTTTGAGTACATTCAATTTCTCCAATACCTGACTCTGGACTCAACATCCCCTCCCTCCTCAAAACCTTCATCCTGGTCCTCTTCCTTGTCTCTCTCTCTCTTTTCTCTTGTTCATACAGTCTCAAAATGTCTTCATCAAAACGAACGGATTATCCATGCAGCAACATAGGTGAAACTCACAGCATGATGCTAAGTGAAAAAAGCCAGTTTAAAAAGGCTCTAACCTGTATGAGTCCATCTATATGGCATTCTGGAGAAGGTGAAACTCTAGGAACAGAAACAGCTCAGTGGTTGCCAGGCACTGAAGGTGGGGAATGAGATTGACTTCAAAGGTGGAATGGTGGAATGATGGAATGTTCTATATCTTGATTATGGTGGTAGTCACATAACTATATTAGTCGGGTAGGACTGCCATGACAAAATACCACAGACGGTGGTTTAAACAACAGAAATTTATTTTCTCTTAGGTCTGGACATTGGAAGTGCAAGATCAAGGTGCCGGCAGGGTTGGATTCTTCTGAGGCCTCTTGTCCAGGCTTGCAGACGGCCTCCTTCCTGCTGCGTCCTCACTGGCCTTCCCTCTGTGTGAGCACATTCCTGGTAGCTTTTCTTCTTATAAAGGCACCAGTCCTATTGGATTAGAATCCTCCCTTATGACTTCATTTAATCATAATTACCTCCTTAATGGCCCTGTCTCCAAATACAGTCACACTGAAGATTAGGACATCAACACCTGAATTTTGAGGGGGTGTATAATTCAGTCTGTAAGAACAAATGTATGCTCAAAATAAGGTGCACAACATAGAACTGTACCCCTTAAAAAGATGACTTTTACTCTATGTAAATTATCCCACAATACATAAAAAGAATGAATTATTCATTTATGCAAAAACAGTACTGTGCATCTAGAAAAGAAAACAATTTCTATGAGTATCCAGAGAACTAAACTTGTTCATTTTTATGATTTCTTTAATGTGGAAAAAAAAACCAAACCTTAGACACCTCCCCTGCAGCAGTAGTACTGAATGAGTTAAGTGTATCCTTGAAGTGATAACGTTTTTGCTTCTGTAATATGGTTAGTAAAGAGAACAACTCAGGGCAGAGAGTCCTTGCAGAAGAAGGCTGCAAATGTAGGCTACCTTAGGAAGCCACTGGGAGACTAGTCTGGAGCAGCAGATGGGAAAGGCTGCAGACAGCGGTGGTAGTCAAATTCACACTTTCCTGGGTAACTTGTTTGAGGGCTAGTGGAGGTCAAACTTGAAATAACTGAGGACAGATTCGGGAGCAAGCAGTCTGGTGCTATGCAACGTGTATGGCCTAAAATTAAAGCTTGGATGTAGATGGGTTGACATTGGCTTTAATATTGGCATCTCCACTTATTTCCTTGGAAAAGTGTCTAAGGAGTGATGAAAAATTTTTTTTTCCTCCTCTAGAACCCCAGAGCTACTTTCTGGAATTTTTTGATAAGAATCTTTCCCTTATTATGACAAAGTTAGTACCTAAGACCTAGGGATGTGTTTTTTTTTTTTCACCCAGGAGCATTTGGCCTCTGAGTCAAAAGTACTTCTTCTGCCCTAATTGGGGTTTCCACAGGATCTCCCAGGCTTGAAAGCAGTAGTCCAGTTGTGGGGTGAACACACGTCATTGGAGAATGTTGGCTGGGAAGTCCACTGCTCCATGTGGTGGGAAGCGTTCTGCTTTAGAAAATAGGAAATCTGGGCCACTGAGCAGGTTTTTTTTTACCCTACGTAGGTGATTTGAGGTAAGGAATCATTCTTCTTTGGATTTCATTTTCTGACTATGTGAAGAGAGCATGTTGAGTTAATTGATTTTTTAGGTCCTCTCCAGGTAAGATATTCTAATATTCTATGGTTCAGAACTGGAGAAGGACCTTACTGATTGATTTATACAAGGCTTGACATAGTATTGTCTCTACGTGGAGCCCTGTGTGGTGTTCTGGACAGTCAGTGATGAACAAGCCAGACCCACTGCTCTCCCAGCCTGAGCCTGTACTTCTGTGGCAATGCTACCTGTCTGGGGTCAACTCCTATTTAACAGTCTTATCAGTGACATAGAAGGCATGTTCATTCCATTTGTGGGAGGTTCAGAGCTGGGAGTGGTGACTCTGTAGAATCTGATTCTTGCCGTGTCAGGCTAAACAGCAAAACAAAACAAAACACTTTTTAAAATTTGGAAAGACGGGCCAACACTCACAAGATAAATACATAAGGTACAATTAAGTACAAGTCGAAGGAAAGTCTTTAACTCGGCTTAAAAGAATTTAACTTTACAGGTGCAGAATACGACATACAGGGTGATAGCTTTAAGCATCTGGCACGCTCTTCTGCTTAGTCACCGGGGGTTACAGAGTCACAAAGTGACATCAGTCACAAAGTTGGAAAAGAAAGGATTGAGTCTTCCCAAGATCTCTCTGCTTGACAGTTTTATATCACCAGCCATATGGTTGGGAATCAGGCCCTCGTCTCTCCCACTCAGCACTCCTGCCTCCTCTTTCTTTTCTTTGCTCCTTTGAGAGCAGGATGTGCCTTATCTAACACTGTATTCACTCCTGCAGTTCTCATTTGCATGTGATAGGCAACTTTTCCCCAGTGAAATTTACTCTTGATTTGGGGACCAAGGAAGGTCCCCACACATCCCTCAACTCAGGGGATGGAGGCACCAAAAAAAATGGAATGAGGACCCCGAGCCCTCCCCAGATGCGGCAGCAGGGAGAGGAATCCCATGATAGACAATTAATACAGTAAAGATAACACCTGATTTTTACATCAGTCCATGTTAATTTTAATCGATATCAGTTAACCATGTGGTGGAGCTGCCAGGAAATACCAAGATCATCTTGGCCTGTGTTAACAGAAGTGGACAGTGGGCAATAAAAGAACTCTGCATGCTGTGCTGGGCAGACATGTTCACAAACATTGTGTCCCATTCAGGATATCACATTGAATGAAAGACAGTAAAATCGGAGACTGTCCAAAGAACACTGAACAAATTGGTGGTTATCCACTAAGGCTATCCACTTTGAAGTCAGACAGACCAGCTCAGGTCCAAGCCCTGGCACTTAACTGCATGCACTTGGGGAAGTTACTTAACCTCCCAGAGCCTCAGTTTCCTCATCTATGCCATGGAAATAATGAACTGTACCTGTCTCGTGGAACTCTGGCAAGGATTCTGATGATGATGGTAAATTATGATCTGCATTTGAAGGAGTTAGAGTTATTTAGCCAGAAAGTTGAAGACTTGATGGCGGCGGGGGTGAGGGAAGTGAATGGGAGGTGAGATCTATCTTTAGATATTTGAACAACTGCTATTGGGAAGAGTTATCAGACTTATTTTGTGTGACTCACATGACGGAATTAGGTCAAAGAGAAGGATTTGCAAAGAAGATAATATTGCCTCAACATGTGGCAGAAATTTTCGACAATTAGCATCGTTTAAAAATGCAATTTAAGACCATGCCTGAACGCTGAAGCAGGTGCTGGTTTTCATGTCTTAGGATGGTTCAGGGGGGAGTCCTGTACTGGGTGAGTGAGTTCGGGCTTTTAGGTTCACAAACTTGGCTGTGACTCGGAGCAGAGCTTAGGAAATTCTTACAAGCCCTTCAGGTGGTTCTGATCATGCCAGTCCCTACACAGGCAATTTAGACCCATTGCACTGGAGGATGGGTCCCCTGGCACTACATTAGGATTCTGGTGGGGAGGTCCTGAGAGCAAGGGGACAGGAAGAGAAAACAGTGCCAGACATATTTTGGAGTCATTTGGGTCAAATGGAGATTTCAAGTAGAAGGGTGGTTGGAGTCTGGTGGGAAAGAAGTTAGGGCCAGGGTGTGGAGAGCTTTAGATGTGAGGTTTGGGAGTTTGAAGTTACCAAGCAGGGTTCCATGAAACATGCAGAGTAAAGGAAGTTATGGAAATTCCTCATTCTGAAAGGGTGAACTGAGTGATGAATAAAGGTAATTCCAGACTATTTCTTTCCTCTTGGAGTTCACCTATCTTGGAACCCACAGCTTGAATTGTCACTCCCATTTTCCTCATTCCTGAGCTGCTGTTAGTTGGACAATGTGTGGTGACTGATCCATGACATTAAAGCACCTTTTCATCCCTAGGACGTAGAAAGGAAGGGAGGGCTTTCCCGTTGGTACTTCTCCCAGGTAGTAGAGGATGCACCCACGAGTCTGCTCAACTGAAAAGCAACAGTCTCAAGATCACAGGCTTGAAGACGTCAGAGATGCCTAGGGCTGGAAGCCAAAGTTCAGCGTTTTCCACTTAAGGGATAAGTTCTTCTGCCTACGTCCAGCCTACTAAATTCCTTGATGTAAGCTCTTTCGTTTTTAATCTCAAGGCACTTCTGAAGTTAATGAGTTGCAGTTATTAGCCCTGTTGTAGTAGAATGCACAGTAACAGAAGGGGGAAATGAGGCCATTAGGGAGATACAGTTGGGTGTTCTGAGACAGCATATGGAGGAACTGCAACTGATCACACTGACCAATTTGTCTTAAAAAAAAAAAAAGTCTAAAACCAAAACCTACTCCCAAATCCCTAGAGAGCCAAGGATACACGGAAGTTCAACATGTGAGGCAAATACTGTACTTGCACAGTGTCCCTTCTGACATCTGCTCACATACTGAAGGCAATGTCCCTGAGGATTGTTTCTTGTGGGAATAAATCTCACCAGGCAGAAAGAACAGTGGAGCTTGTCAGAAGCTCTAAGTTTAAGGGCTTGTTTCTCTTTCTCAACTGTGGGATTCAGGGCCAGCCAGGTTCCATCATCTGTTTTGGGGTAGAGATACCAACCTTGCAGGGTGTTGTGTTTTGTGTGTGAAACACCTATGGCCATAGCTACAGTTTGATGAATGCAGATTGAGTTTGTGGTGGTCTCCACTGCAGCCTGGCTCTCCAGCTGGGCCAACACATGATTTGCTTGACTCCACCTTTGTGCCCTTCGAGAAGACACTACCATTTTCTAGGATTGCCCCCACTTCTAGTAATGTTCCTGGCCAAACATGTCTATATTTGCATCTTTTCAGTGAGCACTGTAAGAATGCGCTCAAGTGTTTGGGAGTTCTACTGGTTTCTTAGAGCTTCTCTAACAAAGTACCAAAAAAGTACCTGGGTGACTTAAAACAACAGAAATGTATTGTTTCATAGAAGTCTGAAGCCAGGGTGTGAGCAGAGACGAGCTCTCTCTGATGGCTCTTGGGGAGCATCCTTTCTTGTCTCTTTTAGCTTCTGGTGTTTGCTCTCAATCCTAGCTGCTCTCTGGCTTGTACATGTGTCATTCCAGCCACATAGCTGTCTTCTCCCTGTGTGTCTCTACATCATCTTCCCTCTGTATGTGTCTAGCTCTGTGCCCAAATTTCCCCTTTTTATGAGGACATCAGTCATTTTGGATTAGAGTCCACCCTAATGACCTTATTTTAACTTGATTACCTCTGTAGAGATGCTATTTCCAAACAAAGTCACAATCTGAGGTACTGGGGATTAGGACCTCAACCTAACTTTTTGGGGGGATGTAGTTCAAACCATCACAGAAGCCACACATATCTGGGTTCAAATCTTGGTGTTGCCGTCTCTTAGACACGATCTTGGTCAAGTTATTCATCTCTGTAACCCTCAGATTTCTCATCTGTAAAATCAGGACTATATTATTAACCACCTCAAAGGGTTGTTTTGAGGATGAAAGGAGATACTGTTTGCCAAGTGTTGGCAACTGATGAAGGAGAAAGGCATTTTCATGGACTTTTTTGGGGGGAGGGTAATTGGTTATTTATTTATTTATTTATTTATTTATTTATTTATTTATTTATTTATTTATTTATATTTTAATGGAGGTACTGGGGACTGAACCCAGGACAGTGTGCATGCTAAACACATGCTCTACCCCTGAGCTTACACCCTCCCTTCCGACCCCCTTGATATATCACTGCTTTTGAGACAGAGAAGATCCTTTCCAGAAGCCCCCTAAAGAGCTGGGTTCTGTTCCCATGTCCACAATATGAGAGGCTGAAAGTGAACATCTGATATTGTCAGTCTCAGCAATGGGAGATGGGCCCTGCCAGCTGTAAAAAAAAAAAAAAAAAAAAATTAATACCCTGAAACCTCAATTAAATATTAGGGCTGGGAGACCAGAAAAGGATATTCTCATGCCCTGTGATGACATCAGAACATCAGAGCCCAACAGGAAGAAGGAGGACCCCTCTTCTTTCCTGGTAAGGACAGGACTCAGCCAGTGAAAAGCCATGGACACTGTTTACTGTAGCCTTCCCCACTTCCTTTTCTTCTCTGCAAAAGCCTTCTCTTTCCTTGCCCTGCGGGGACCTGCACATGGCTCACATGGTTCTAGACCCCAAATTGCAATCCTCTGCTGATCCTGAGTAAACCCATCTTTACTGGAGAAATATCTCGCCATCTATTTGTTTTAGGTCAACACAGCAGAAAAGAGGTGGGTATGGGTGGGAAATAATCACCAAGCAGGCAATCAATGGCGTCTGCTGGAGCTAGATAGCCAGACACTCTTCCCTGCCCAAGGGAACTCAGGCTTTCTCTGGATATTTTGTACAATAGACACTCAGGTATGAGTTGACTAAGGGTGGACAGTGGTAGAAGTGATGTTCTTTCCACAGTGATATACAGGGACCTGAGTGGTAGTCCCTTCATCCCTTTGTGACCTGAAATATCAGGTTTAATTGAAGAGTTGTCCTTTCCTCAGACAAGGATACAATTTTGCCATCAAGGGCACTTGATACATTGGTCCCTTTTCCATCTCAATAAAGGGCTAAGACAGAGACCAACCAGATAAGTTGGTAACTTACGGCAGGGAGAGGTTATTCCTCAGACTTTGTTCAGCCTCAGAGACTAGACTTCAGATCCCCAACTACCCAGGAGGGTTTAGGAAAAATAATAGATGAATTCAGGAGGATAGAAACAGTTATTTTCAAGCATGTTTCTTAACATGGAATACCTTCTTCAAATAGAAGTTTACAGAGAAGCTCAATATATAAAATATATTTCAGCTGAGCTATTCTGGTTGGAACAGGGTTGGCTGGGAGACCCAGGCCTCATGTGTTTACCCTATTCATTTGCAGGGTCCTTAGTGACTCAGCCACCCAGGTGTTCAGAGACCACCGGGTTCAGCGTTCATTGGTGACAATGCTATTTCCAACCCAGCTCCATCATGTTGACATCTGATTTTAAGTATGAGGAAGGAGACTGGAACCTCTCTAAAGCAGCAGGGAGACCACAGGCCAGCTCTCAAGGTCCTGCAGACCTGTGGGCAGCCTCCTTCTCTGTGATTTCTTCGGAATTCTACAGGGCTCCCTGATGGAGAGGGCTCCCTGTGTTCAGTGAGACCGCCATGTTTCCCCCAGGCATTGAATCAGTCTCAGACCCTGATACTGACTTCAGGGTACAGAAGATTTCTTGGCCTTTTGGTACAAAGCTTCTAGAACCTACATGGTTCAGTTTTCCTACAATGCCCCCAAGGTATACAGAGGGAACCAGCCTTCTCCATAGCATTGCTTAGGATCACAGGCAAGCATTCAGATCCTTGCAACATCTGAATGTGTATTCAGATCATAGTCTGGCACAAATCTGGTTGTGTGCCAATGTAGGCCAGTGGCCAAAAGTAAAGCCCTACACCTGCCACACTGATTTTCAACCTGTCTTTGCATCTTTCTAGCTGTACAAACTTGGATCAATTGCTTCTCTACTTTAGTTTCATTATATATAAAAAAGGAACAATCGTATTCCCATCTTAGGACTGTCGTGAGTTTTAAATGAGGTAATGTGTTTAAAAACACCTGTTCTGGTGTCTACTCTCACTAAGCTCCCCTATTGCTGCTGGGGTAGCATCTGGCAGGTGTGCCTTCAACCCCGTCAGATACTTTGAGTTCCCAGCTGAATCACTGTCACCATTTTTACTATTAACATTACCTTCAACCACTTGACCCTTCTTTCAAAAACATGATCATTGCTGAAAAAGCCTCAACCATCCCATGAGGCAGGGCCCGGCCAGTTAGAACGTCCTGTAGTAACCTCGTCACCACTTCCAGCTGAGTATCACAAGTCGAGGGAGAACAGAAAGAAACTGGGTGGGATCTCATGCATGCCTAGGTACTCTGTTATCTTGGCACAGGCGTGGGCAAAGCAGCTGAGAAGTACACAGTGAGACGGACAGGAAAGGCCACAGCAGGAAGAAGGATGTGCTGTGAAAAAACAAAACAAAACAAAGTAAAACAATGACCTTCTGGCTATCTAAAGCCCCAGCCTGAACACTAAATGACTGGGGACACAAAGGCAATTTACGTTTCTCGTAAAATCCAAACCTGGAGTGATAACGGTATTATAGTTACAATGGAGTTGGATGCTTAAGTAGTTAAGGGTGAAAATCTCTCCCAGACTTCTGGTCCCAATCCCAGATCTACTAAAATAGACTCTTAATAATGGGACCTGAGCATCCACGTTTTTCACAAGCCCTTCAGGTGATTCTGTTTAGCACACTCGTTGGTTGATTAGGGGGACCCATGGTACCTACTCCAAACCCGCATGCTTGGTTATGTGCCCTCCCAATGTGGTGTAGAAGTTCAGAGGCACAGGATTTCTTTTGATTTTGAATAATGATTATCATGTGGGCAGCATTTCGTAGTAACTGAAGGAACTCCAGTTTGGGAGTCTGAGACCTCAAGTCTGATCATCAATTTCTTTCAATTTCCCATGGGAATTTGGACTAATCATGTAACTGCTGTTTCTCAGAGATAACGATTGCTCCTTATCCTACTTTATAATCCTCACAAAGTGTTTGTGTAATCTCAGGGGCAACCAGGATTATCTCTTGTATGCAATGTTACAGAATTTCTTCTAATCTTAGATTTTTCTATGCTTCTCAATTTCTTTAGGCAAATTATAGGCTGTCACATTTTACTTATCGTGAGCTTGACTTCACACAATCACAGTTAAAACACCAGAAAGGAAAAGCACATTTATATATCCACACACATGCAAATATACACTCTGTGTGTGTGTGTTTTTCTCTCTCTCTGACATACACACCTTTAATTAAACAGCAGACCACATTGCACTAAGTCTCAAGAAACAGGCCATGGCAGTAATCTTAGATCCTTATTCAGAGCTGATTTGCTCTTAATTTACATGTAATTCTAACAGAACTTGGGGATCTGACTCCCAAGACTCATGGAGAATAAAAGCAGCAAACAGAACAAAAATGAGATAAAATGGGTAGATATGCTGACAGCATCAAAATCTGAGCATTGAATGTTCAACAGTTCAACAGCAAGCAGAAAAAGAAGAAAGAAAATGATTATCACAGAGCAATCTGGAGCCACTGAGTCTGGGGACATATTACCCTTTGTGCCTCTGTGGACCCCAGCAATACTGTGCTACAGCACAGTCTGATCCCTTCTGTTTTGAGGGTGACCCCGCATCATCAAGGAGGCTAAATTAAGTTCTGTGTTTTCTGTTTATGAACTATGGACATTGGGTCTTCTAGCTAAGAAAGGTTTATATCTAAAATGTCAAAGAACCTTCAGACGAGCATTGATTTCTGAGAATCATTAGAATCGTAGTTTTAGAATTGAAAGGCACCCCAAGTACAATAAAATTATAACAGATTAAGTAGCTCTCAGACAATGACCTGCTCCGTTGAGCTGACCGACCTGATGTGACCTTCTGCTACTCATGCATTGAAGCTGGTCACCCAGACAGAGGAAGTCTTTTTGCCATCTCAGTGTTAGATAAATCTTAGGATCTTCTCCAAAAGCATAGAGAAGGAAGTTAGAGGT
This sequence comes from Vicugna pacos, assembly GCF_048564905.1. Taxonomy (NCBI): domain Eukaryota; kingdom Metazoa; phylum Chordata; class Mammalia; order Artiodactyla; family Camelidae; genus Vicugna; species Vicugna pacos. The sequence continues at coordinate 396,729 of NC_133015.1, forward strand.
AAAGGAGAGAATTTATAAATTGCAACACAATAGCACATGTTCAAACAGCCTTCTTATTTCTTCCCTGTAAGTACCTGGTATTCTCCACCGCATTGACAGCATCCTGTCCGGATTCTATCTGCTCCACCCTGCCCCGCCTCACCGGCCCAAATCTCTCTCTATTCTTCAGTCTAGCAGTGCCACCTCCTCCAGGAAGCTGTCTGGAGCCTTCAGCTGAAACTGATCTCGCCTTCCCTGAATTTCCGTGGGATGTTACTGCTCTCTCTCATGGTACATTTCAATCTCTACATTACATTACAGGGTTTTTTTTTTTTTAATTATGGCATCTTCCTCTAAAGAATCTGTAAATTGCTCAAGGACAGAATCTAGACTTGATTCATATCTGTGTCTTCAACAGCACCTGTCGTGCTGTCTCACGTATAATAGGTGTTTGATAAAAACCTATTGAATAAGTAAATGAATGAATCAAGCCAGTCAGAAATCTATCCTTTGCACTTGTCAATGCTCCCTGGTTGACACACAGAAATAGGAATTCTAAGGGAAACACGAATTTATAGAGAAAGGCATTAATATAGAAAATGTGTGCTCTGATTCCTTTCCCCTTAGGAGAGTAACAACAGTCCCTCTTCTTAAAAAGTGGGTCTGAAGACTGGTGGCTTCTCTCAAATGAAGAGAAAGTCAATGAACATCATGATGTGGCTTTGCAATTACTGTATCTTCAAAGCACATTTGCTTGACACTCTGTGGTTCGTTGGTTGTCTGACAAAAGCAGTCTAATGACACCTGATTCTTGCATAACAAATTTGGAGTTTTCAAAATACTTTAATATATGCAATTGCTCTTGGCTGTCATAACAAAGTATGATGGCAGGTAGGACAGTAGTTAGTAGCCTGGATTTTCAGGTGAAGATTCTGAAACTCAGTGACCCAGTATAAATTCCATGTGAGAAGTGTCAGAACATTTTTGCCCCCTCTCGGTCTGGTGCTCAAGCCAGTAGAACACACAGAAATAATGAATTCAGACCTTTCTTGTTTGGTTCAGTCCCAGCGTCCTTTTGCGTCTTTGAATACCTCCAGTAAGCCCTGACCTTATCACCCATTTTACGTTTCCTAACTTGTATTGCCAGTTTTTTGTTTTGTTTTGTTTTGTTTTTAAATACAGAGATAATGTGATGGTTAATATGATATGTCAACTTGGCTAGGCCATGGTACCCAGATGTTTAGTCAAACATCAGTCTAGATATTGCTGTCACGGTATGTATTTTTTAGATGAGATTAACATTTAAATCAGTTGGCCTTGGGTAAAGCGCATATTACCTTTCTTAACGTGCGTGGGATTTACCCAGTCAATTGAAGGCCATAAGAAAAGAAGACAGAGGTTCCCCGAAGAAGAGGAGGTCTTGACTCCAGAAGCCTTGGCCTTGAGCTTCAGCGTCAGCTGTTCTCTGGGTCTCCAGTCAGCCTGCCTGCCCTGCAGATTTTAAACTTGCTGGGCCCACAGTGGTATGAGCAAACTTCTTAGAATAAATCTCTCTCTTTCTCTCTCTCTCTCTATCCACACACATCCTACTGGTTCTGGTTCTGTTTCTCTGGAGAACCCTGACTACTGTGGACAATTCCTAATTTGTGAGGATAATTTGTTTTATAAATGCATTTAAATTAAAGGAGGACCCAATGAATTCAGCATGGTACCAGACTTTCAAAAAGGAAGTAGAAATCTTCCCACCGAAAAACAGCAAACAAAAAACTTCAAAAAACCAAAACAAAAAAACAAAATAGAAACTGTAGACCTCACTGGAAACAACTAGGGTTTCAACTCCTTACTCTGAAAATTGACCATTAAAGGGAAAGAGACAAGTGTTTATTCAGCCCTTACTATCCTAGAGAGTAAGTCCTAATTGATAAGGATCATTTTTCTCTACAAAAGAATTCCAGTCAATAAATTTGGAAGGAATAGTGTAATTAGACCTATTTTCTACGTTCTAATGCAACCATTCATTCATGGATGAAACCATGAAATGGTTGAAGGAATGGATGAGAAACTTTACAATGACTCAGTCATGTGGACACCACATGAATCCACTTGTCAATGTGTGTATTACTGAAAGCAGGGCACCCAGACACTGTGTACCTCCCTACACGAGGCAACATACAGCACCCAGAACCATCTGTGAAGGATTCTTGCCAAAAAAGAAGTTGAACGTGAATCAAGCCTTTAACCAACTTCAACATATAGGAAATACAGCAGCTGGAAGAACAAATTTGAAACGAGCGAACAATGAAACAAGTGAGCGAACTCCAAGTGGGTAGGGAGAATAAGAATGAAAGGGGTGTTTGTTATTCATAATTGTGCTGAGACCAGAGGCCCACTGGGACTGCACCACGCAAAATGAGAAGAATGCTTATCATAAGCATCTGAGTTTGCTGATTGCAGTAGCTTGACCTGATTTTGCTCACCCATTTCCTTCTTCTTGGCATTTAGTCAACATTCAAAATCCGTCTCCTGAGTCAGGCCAGACGCTAGTCCTTTGTCTGCTGAGTCTGCAGTAGACACTGAAAAAACTTGCCCACTGGATCCTTGGAACCTGGAAGCATTGCATCTCCTCGGGCTCCCAGCCAGAGGTAGCCCCGCGCCAGTCTGTTGGCGTGGAGGCTGCAGGTGAAATGCTCTCCCAAAGGCCTTTTGCCTTTCTTTTAAATACTTGTAAAGGTAATAGATAGTCATTGTAGAAAAAATTGAAGACTGTATCTAAGTAAAAAAGAAGAAAGTTTTTGCAATTGCCCAGGGTTCAATACTGTTAATATTCAAGTGCATGTATAGAAATGTTTATGCCAGTTATAAAACTCTGGGTTTTGAAGTGAAAAAAAAAAGTGAATGAAGGGCCACAAATAGCAAAATATCCTTCTTTCTTATGGGTGAATTTTATTGCATTACATATATGTGCTGCATCTTCTTTATCCATTCATCTACTGATGTGCACTTAGGATGCTTCCATATCTTGGCAATTATAAAGGATGTTGCTGTTAAAAGTGGGGTGTATGTATCTTTTTGAATTAATTTTTATTTTGTGCTTGGCTTTATTCCTTTGATAACTATGTAAGTTTAAAAAGCTAAAGCTCTAAATGGTCCTAGAAACAATGAACAGTACATATATGTAAATTTTTTTAAATGTGCAGTATATTGTGTATATAGATTTACATGCAATACATTGTATATGTGCAGTCAAATTGTAACAATTCTACCTAATAAAAGTGAAAAATGAAACAAAAAAACAAAAACAAAATTAAAGGAAAAACTAAAAAAAAGAAATTCAAGTGCATGTTCTTTTAAACAGACATATGTACATTATACTTTTTGTACCATAATGGAATCATATTGTAGATGCTACTTGGAAATTTGCCTTTTTTCACTTAATATTATATCATTAACATACTACCACATTAATGAATTCACTTGTACCATGAATGTATACTATTCCATTGTAAAGATGTACCATAAGTTATTAAACTACTCCTGTTTTTGAACATTTAGCTTGTTGCCAACATTTTGCTCTTTATTCATCTTTGTGCGTATTTCTTATATACTCATTCAATTTTTTCCATAGAAGACATTTCTGAAATTGGAACTACTGGGTCAAAATGTTTTCAAATTTTAAAGGCCTTTTGGCATATATGTGTATATATATGTATATATCCATATCTGGTCAAATTGCTTTGTAAATAACTTGTACAAATGTACATGCCCAGCAGCATCGTGTGAACACTCATCATCCACATCGTCAACATCATCACCACCACCATCAGCAGCAGCAGCATCATAACAGCTAATGTTTATTGAGCTCTGAGTATGTGCCTGGCAGAGCATTCTAAGCATTTTATTCATAGCAACTCATTTAATTGCCACAATTCCTCTCTGGTGGATACTATAATTATTCAAAATGTATGATGGGGAAACCAGTTATATATGATTGTATTTTAAAAATAGAAGTAGGTGAGTGAAAAAAGGAAAAAAAAACTACCCTTCAATAAATTTTTTTAAAAGTTATTTCCCCGTCTTAAAATTCCACTCTATTGAGCAGCCACTGTTAAGTTTGTGTGTACTTGTCTAGATGTGTTCTATGCATACAAAAATATGTGTGTGAATGCACTTTGTTTTTTAAAGACAGAAGAGATCATACTATATATATATCACCAAACGCCACTGCAATCAGCAGTTTTCTTCCACTGCTATATCATGGCCATCTTCCCATAACAGTTCATGCAAGTTTACCTCACTCCCCTTTACAGTTGCATGACATTCCATTATTTGTACGAATGCGCCATATTGGCTCAGGTCTCTCTCACCTCCCCAACCGGGCTGCAAATTCTGTAAATCTCTAGCACCATTCTTTGTCACTTCGCAAGGTCTGAGCTCATAGACAATGAACACTGAATGGAAAAACTTGTTTTCTGTAGAGTGAATATTTTCCCTGAAAATCCAGGTATATACAATGGAACTGCCTGTTGGAGAAATGCCATCCTAAGCAAGTTATGAATCTCTAAGCTTTAGTTAATGCCTTTAACAACTGGCTGCAGTTAGTTGCACATTTTTGTAGGCGTTGTAATTCCTTTGAAGTTTACCAAGCAGTTGCATCATTCCAAGCATCTCAAGTAGTTTGGAAAATCACTAGAAGTTACTCGAGAGACCTGGGTTCTGGTTATTGATCATGCTGACTGTGACCCTGAGCAGGGCACCTTTCCTTTTTGCTTCTCTTCACTGCTGCATTAGGGGTTGGGACGGGGGTCATGAGGACCCTATCTAGCAATGAGATCCTATGAATTTACAAGCCAGGGCAGAATCCACCTCCGTGAGCTCTGCATCAAGATGGGCATGACGGCTCATGTTCCCCGAAGAAATCATTTTAACTCTTGGCATGGATGCTTGACATTTTTTAAGATGGAAAAATACAGAAAGGAGAGCATGTCATCTAGTCTTAGTGCATGAAAGAGAAGTGAGCCCCATTTGCTGTAAGGTCCCCCAGAAGCAGAGCAGGAGAAAACCAGCCAATGTTATTCATCCTCTCCTACTTCAAGCACCTTCCAAACAGCTTTGCAACAATGATTTGAAATGCTCTGTTATGAGGGTGCAGGGAAACACTAGGTAGGGTCGTATATAAATTCACTTATTTTATTTAGAAAGTGAAAAAAGGTACCAACTGATACATACACTATGATTAATAATATGAAAAATAGATATAAAAGTGGCAGAAAATGCAACAAAATAGTTTAATGATTATCTCTGGGTTATGGGTGATTTCTATTTTCTTCTCTGTACTTTGCTCAAAGTTTCCCTAATAAATAGACATCCCTTTTATAGTCAGAGAAATACAATCAGAAAAACACAAATACTAATAAAACATCAAAAATACAATTACATTACATTAAAAAATAAAACAATTACATTAAATGCGACTAGGGATCACTAAGTTAAAATCTTTCTTTAACTTTAACTTTACCTCATTCTTTTCCATTTCTGTAAACAGGTATTAATTTTAGAAGGAAAAACAACCCCGCTTATGGCAGTTGCCTACCCCAAGTTCATTCTCTCTCTTTTCCTTTCTCTCCTTTTCCCCTGAATTTGGTGGGGAAAGTGTCAGTGTACCCTGAAAAAAAATCTGCATCTTCCAGGCTTCCTGGCAGATGGAGGTAGACATTTGGTTTAGTTCCAGCCAATGAAATACAGGTAGGTGTTGTTGAGTGGGCCTCTCAACTGACTTGAGTGCCACGTGCCCGTATGCCCTTCCCTTCTAATTCCTCTCCCTGCCTGGAACTCAGATGTGAGGTCTGGTACTGCAGTGGCCATCTGGTAATGAGGAGACAATTTCAGAGCTAGAAATCATTACATTAAAGCTAGTGGGGCAGAAATAAAGGTCACCTGGGACCTTGGGGACATCTTGGAGCCACTGGACCACGCTGAACTATCTCCCTGCCAACTTCAAGCCGTAGGAGAGATAATAAAGTCCCCGTCATGTATAAGCCACTGTGTCTTCTGTCTTTGTTGGTCATAGCTGAGCGCAATTTCCAAGTAATACATCCACTTAAAAAAAAAAAAGCTTTTAAACTCCTAATCACTCTGACCATCTTAAAACAAGGTTTTAGGAGGAAGGGAATTGAAATTCACTTAGGATGAAAATAAAAAGCAATGTTCTACTGAAAATTAAGGATTGTCTCTGAGGCTCCAATAGATCTAATCTGTTTCACATTGTCAATGTTCCACTCTTGGTGGTAAGTTCATTATTTTTACATCTGGGGACAATAAGTTTGTTACTACATCCTGGCAATGAGGAAATCAATGCAGGGCCATATGCCTAATTGGAGACCATTTGTCACGGTGTATGCTCCTTCCAGAGAATGCAAAACAGACCTTGACAACGTGAGGATAGTTACTCGAAATGTCAGATGGAAAAACATGTTAGAATATAGGGTGTGTGCACGCATCCTGTGAGAGAAAAGGACCCAGCCCTCCGTTCATGCTTCCTCTGCAGCTCCCTGGTCAACAGCAATGCCACAACCCAAGGCACGTTTTCAGGACAAATCCTCCTGCTTCATTCTAAAAGGCCAGGGAAGAAGAAAGGAGAGAGGCAGGGTCAAAAACGCCAGAGCTGGAAGGACCTTGGAAGGTTGTTCATTAACTTCCATGCTTTCTTCCTCTAGGTGAGCAAGTGAGGCTTCGTGCCTCCCAGGAAATTAGTGACTGTTAGAATTGGAACCCAGGACAGCAGCAGAGTCTCACGGCACAGAGGGACGTGGCAGTACCAAGTCGGGGAGGGACCTGCAGCCATTCTCCTGGTGGTTCTGTACAGGCATCTCCATGGAGGAAGAAGCAAAGAGGGAAAGAGGAAGTTGGGTGACTTTGGGGGCCCTGGGGCCAGGATGGGTAGAGAGGTGGGAGGACTTGCCTCTATTGCCCCTGTTTCCCAGCCCCCCTCTTCATTGTGCCTGTGAGGTGACAGCCCTGGTGTCACCCAGGCTGCTTCATCCATCTGCAGATGACCTGCTGCATGTTCCTCGTCTTCCATGTCTGGAGACATCAAAGCAGCCCAGCCGCCCCCCTCCTGTGTCTGGGGAAGTCTGTTAGGATACAAGATAGTAATAACTATTCTACAATTGAAATAAAAAGTCCTCTTTTTTCCAACAGGACGAAGATTTCCTAATGCATTCAGTCCTTTACTGGGTCCTATGGGGACTGAAACAGACAAACAAGGCGCTCACCCTTTTGTTGGAGATATTTAAGATTCAGGCAGGAAAGAGAATTCAAAGGAAATGGGTAGGGTTTACAAAAGGAGAAAAACTCACCTTTGCATATTAAAAAAAAAAAAAACCAAGAAACTCATCAAGGAATTCTGCCAAAACATCCTTAGCCATACAAAAACCTAGTCTAAACTTGAAAACTACTGCTCTTTATTTGTTTATTTGTCTTTAATTCCACAGATCAAGCTCTTAGACAGGGTACCCATTCCCACTCATCCAGAGCAAAATCTAGGGTTAGGTTGGGAAGGGGAGATTGGAAGCAGATTATTCCCACTGGACATGGACAAAATCAGGAAGCCACACGGTGGTGTGTCTTCAAGGTGAGTGTACGGGGAGGTCCATATGATGTACATAAAAAGTGTAAGTATATGTATACATGTATATACAAAGTATAACTATCTACAAACCTAGACTTATTTAAATATATAGAAAAATGTATACTTATTTAAATACACACACAGATGAGCAATAAAGTTTTCTACACTGAAAGGAACATATGCCCAGATGTGCTTGGAAGCTGCTGGTTTAGACCGTGAGCTTTAGAGTCTTAGCTGCCCCAAACATGTACGATGGGGAAACTGACAGTAGTTCTTAGGGTTGTTGTGAAGATACAGACAGTATATGAAAAGCACTTGGCTGGTTTTCCTGCTACCTGGCAAGCTTCTTGAGGACAGGAACTCACATCTGCTGGCAGCTGGATGTACCCCCTGGGGCCTGGCACCAGGTCTGCACTGAGTGGTTCAGGTATCTGTCAAAGAGGTGCGTGGTTAATAGGTACACTCAGTGGCTTCCCCGTCACCACACCGGTATCTGTGCTGCTCCGGCAACAACACTGGAGCATACACAAGTCAGAATGGCACTGTGACCGAGATAACCTTCAATTCACCCCCTATTTAAAAATAGGGAAATCATTCACAAGCTTAGGTTCCTTATTTTTAGTAAAAGACGACTTGCAGACACCTCATCACTGATGGTGATTCATCAGTGTGCTATGACAGTTGTCACCAAGCTTACACCCCATGACCTAATCTGATTGGTTCTTTCATGAGACATGTTTACACAAGTCACCATATAAAGAGTGCTTTTTAAATAAAACCCAGAGAGGTAAAGGAGATGAAATGTATGTAAAGTATCAGAGCAGGGGAGATTCAGGTTAAATTTAGGGAGACTTTCTTATTGTCATTTGAGAAATCATTTGCTTCTTGTCTGGACCTTCTGGTTTTCCTGCTGAGTATGTTTCTAATGACTGTTACATACAAGTTTTTCTCCAAAATTCTATCCATCACTATATTTATGTCTTCCTCCCCTAACGGCAAGCAACTTTTCACTGATAAATTTCCATGGTAAGAATGTCCTTATCTTTAATTAATTAACTAATTAATTTTTTAATGGAGGTACTGGGGATTGAACCCAGGACCTCATGTGTGCTAAGCATGCACTCTACCACTGAGCTATATTCACCTCTTGGATAAATTGGGAGTTTGAAATTTGCAGATACTAAATACTATATATAAAATAGACAAACAACAAGTTTCTTCTGTATAGCACAATATCTTGCAGTAACCTATAATGAAAAAGAATATGAAAATGAATCTATGTATGTATACAGATGATTGAAACATTATGCTGTACACCAGAAATTGATGCAACATTGCAAATTGACTATACTTTAATAAAAAGGAAGGGAAAAAAAAGAAAGAAAAGGAAAAAGAACATCCTTATCAATTCTGACAAACAGTTCAGATTCCAAATTCCACTGCCACGTTTTCCTTGAGCCCTTCTTGGGCAATTTTAAGCCTCCCCCACCCCCACCTTGGAGTAGCAGGCTTTTCATTCCCTTCGTCCCCTCATCCTTCCAACCAAGTCCTCATCTTTCTAGTATCTTCTGAGCCTTGCAATGTCTGTCAACCTTAGATTGCAGCTGAGGCCACCAGGCTGCAGATATGCCAAACAGAGAAGCAGCAGATCCTGGCACATGGCTGGTGTTTAATTAAATAATGGTTGAGTACAGAGAAGCTTTGAGAAAAAAATGTCTGTGCAGACAACTTCCCACTGTCTTGGGAGGATGTGAAATAGCTGAATAGCTGAATAACTAAGATCTTTCTTAATCTTAGTGTCACAAAACCCTCATCTGGAAGCCTGACAGCCCAACAAGGTCAAAGTCGAAATGAAACTGTTACAACAGAAGTGGATAATAAGTGCCTTTTACTTTCTTTCAACCACTAGGGTTCTCAGGAAAGATGGAGTCATAAGCCAAGGGCTGTGCTTAGTATTCTTGTGCAATACTGGACCGTGTCTGCCTTCTAGTTTTCAGGGACTTCTGCCCTCATCAAGAGGACTTTGTTATCAGTACTCCCTGAAAAAAAGGCAGGGAGAGACAGATTGCAAAAGCGTGGACTTTCTGAACCCAGCAGGCCCCATCAGTCTATTATGCTGCCTGAGTTCTGGAGAGCCATGGAATTATAGGGGACACTCAGGACTGAGTAGGAATCCCAGGGTCTGCTCATCCCATTCTGCCAACCTAAAAGTTTATGCAAAACAATCTGAAACTTCCCTGGTCTCTAAGATAAGAATAATGTTTCCTCCTCCCACGAATTTTCAGGCTGATTAAATGATGCATCTGGCCCTCACCAAGTGGCTTTTGAAGTGTCTATGGGGTATCTGGAGGAACTTGGCTTCCTTTTTAAAAAAATTTTATTGTTTTGATGAAGTATAGTCAGTTTATAATGTGTTCATTTCTGGTATGCAGCATAATGATTCAGATATATATATATCTGTGTGTGTGTGTGTGTGTGTGTGTATACAAATATATATATTTGGTTGAATTGAAATTGATAATTCTCATTTAAAAATAATTATATTCCAGAAATATACTTTATATTAAATGGAATTGATGATTTTTACTTACTTACATTGTTTATATAAATAAATATTAATTTAATTCTGATGATTGGCTTTAAATATTTGTATTACTAATTTTATTTTCTATTATTGTAAAATAATAGATATAATATACAATAATCTTTCTGAGAAGGATTCTATACTATTATTTGAATTAAAAGATTTAGTATATATTGCCTGAAGTATTTTTATTTGGGCCTTGAAATGTTCTTGTAAAGAAATACTCCACAATTCTTGGTGGTAAACATGTCTCTTCCTTAATGTGTGCCTCATATTTATATAGCTTTTATTCATTCATCTTATTATAGTGCATTGCCTCATCCAATCACAGTGGGGCTGCATTTTTTCAGGCGGCGCGGAGGGCAGCCTGACCCGGGGTCCTTGGAGCGGGCGCCGTGGCCACGCCCCCTTCCTGGGGGCGGGCCCTGCCTTGTTCCAGTGGCTTCCAGAGAGGACCTGCGCCGAGGAGCGGAGCCGTGCAGTGAGCGCTGTGTGTTCTCCAGGCCTTTCAGCGAACGTGGAGTGGCTCCTGGGGCCCCATGGACGCGGAGTCAAGAGAAAAGGGGTGTTGGAGCCATCGAG